>NC_137140.1:31872878-31895378 GCF_949319135.1 Squalius cephalus
TTGATATGATGTTGAATTACATTTTAGGTTACCAGACGAGAAATAGTCAAGTCAAGGAGTCAGCAGCGAGAAGTGTATTTGAGAGGTTAGGCCGCGTTTCACCCACTGGCTCAAGGCTATTTATCATTATAAGTGAGTCTCTGCTTAAGTTTCCCAAACCCTCATTATAATCATTCCCAGCAATTACAGAGTCCAGAACTCCGTCTGCCATCCAGCACACATCATCAGCCGTTTGCTCTGCTCAAAGCTGCCACTAATTTACATTGTTTTAAATATGGGGTGCGATGCTGATTGATTGTTGTTGCTGTGAGTCAACTTGATAGAATACCATTAGCCACGCTAAATATTTGTATAACTCTTAAATTGTTTGCATGCACAAAACGAGGCCGTTTAGCTGCGCGATCGTACGTTTTAATGCTAGATAAATCAAACTTTGAGATAAATCTTAGTCTCTGTCTTATTGCTGACAAATGCCGCAAGCATTTTTAATTTGCATGTTCATTAGAATGTCATTATGTAGACTTGCTCTCGGTCCATTCCTTTAGTTTAGACTGTACTGTAGTCTGCAGCTTGATGCCTATTTTGCTAGTAAAAGATTAGTAAAACCATTGTATTCTGTGAAGTGCTTTACCATGGTATGCATGCAACATCAGACCTCGTTCTCAGTGTAAAACACTTGTGTTTCCAAGGCAGTCGCTGCATAATTATCCTCTTGTGAAGAATGCACAATGACGCCAGGATGATGAATCGATGGCAGATTGGACGTGTGGTTTAACTGTCATGTCCCTTAGATAAGGGGCTGCTCGGGGATTGCTCATTCTCACTGCTAGCCTGCTAGCTTGCCAGTTTATTAGCGCAAATCCCAAATGTTTAGTAAACTCATTAGGCCCTATCTAATGCTAATTTATCATCATAGATGAACCACGAGAGGAGCGGGACACCGGGGCGGTCGGGCCAGGGCTTTGACCGCTAGCTGATCAATCAGTGCTATAGGGGCTAGCATGTTTCATTAGATCCGCTAGCCTCGGATGAGTTTTATGGATTTCGCTCCTGAAAGTGGGATTTCAGGGGGCTTAGCAAAAGTGTGGTGGCTGACAACACTTATCTACAGGAATACATGGCGGGCCTTTCGTCAGAGAGCTTGCTATTTCAATGGCCGCAGATAGATAAGGCAGCTTTTTGAAGACGGAGAGCAACATTTAGGATGAGAAAAAGAGTATTATGGATTCTGTTATACACCTCAAAGAGTAGTAGAAAAAGGCAGCTGAAGTGCTGGTTAAGTTTTTTCTTCAGTCTATAATAACTGCTGCCCTCTTTGTAGCACGAGATCTCTGATCTGTGTGAATCAGGAGGACTAATTCAGAAATGATGTGATCCTATGATCTTCTGGTTGGGAAGCGTTCTGAACTTAAGAACTTCATCGATCTGTCCAGTCTCTCTGAATCAATCATTTAAGGAGAGACAAAAAAGGAGGCGTTATTGCAGGTTCCCACTCCGTCAGAGCTGAGAAATAGGATTTTCTTGTCTCTCTCCTTTTTTTTGCGTGCTAGTCTTTAGCGACAGCTTGTATCTCTTTCTCGCACAAATGAAACGGAATAATAAATAAATAAAAAAACGTAGGTGGTGAATAAACCTTCCCAGACTGTGATAATAAAATATGACTGGCGTTTCCTAGTGCTGGGAAAGGAGTGTTGTAATTCACCTGACTTATGTTCTCCTGTCTGATTTAGCTTCAGATTAAAACCCACTGCTTGGCCAACCAATTGAAATCAGATCCAGTCACAGCTTGCCTGTATTGATCCCTATTTAACATCAAGGCTGGGAATGGATTGGTATTGATTAACTATAAAACCGCTGGCTGGCTTGTCCAGAAACCTGCTCAATATGCTGAATGAAAAAGTATCGTACCTCTACCCTTCAATGCATGAGAAAAGGAACAGTAGCACATGTGCTTGGCCTAGGAGTTGGCAGGCATGCGGCAGACATGGCAGTCCATTCCCTTTTACCGTTTCCTTGCATGCTGTGTATGTTATGTGATGCAATATTTGACTGTTATATGACATTTTTGCTTATATATTGCTCAACATGTTTTGAAAGAGAAATGTCAAGGGTTAATTGCTTTTCTATTACACTAACTCTTTCTCTACCATTACCAAGCAGTAAAGGCCCTAAAATATAAAAGTTGACCACAGACTTGATTTTTGGGCCTCTTGTCTGGGTGTGTGCAAAACTCAGCACGAAACCACATGACTACATAGGTATTGTATGTCAAGAACAATTGTGAATAATGATAATAATAATAATATAATTTCCAGATAAGCCCATGATGAGTAATATACACCTGTGTTCAGTCACAGGCGTGTATACAGTGACTCAATCGTCAGAACTCGTCCACCCTGATTTGGGACCAGCTCATCCTGGCTGGATCTCCTTTCTCCCCAAATCTCCGTGTCGAGAGCCAGAGGAGGCTGTGCATCTGTAAGAAATTACTTTCAATCTCCCACATCCAGGAGTTTACACTTCTGTAATGACAGAGGAAACCACTGGCCTCAGTAGGGTGCAGATTTTAAGGGATGTCTTTAAAAATGCCATTCTTCTGCCAGACCTACAGGATTACTAAGTGGAACGACCCCAAAACACACACTGGCTCTGCGTCCACCTCGCATTCTGATGCAAGAACATCGCGTACTGTTTATTGGCTAAATTTTAGTTTATACTTGCATTGGCTTGTTCAGACTCCACTTTGTTATGGGGAAATTCATAGTGATCAATTTGTTTTTCAGAACAAAATATCGTTCTTGGCACAATGTGCACTGAATACTGGCTGTAAATAATGTGGTGTTGTGCGATGATTTTTTCTAGCCAAGTTCGTTATTAGCATTTTCCAACGATCTTCGACCCCAAAACATTTTGAATGCAACACAAAACATGTTTTGAAAGAGACAAGTCTTAGGTTATTACTGTTTATCTATCTATTACTGCATATCACAAACCATGCCAAAACTGATATAGTGCATTTGCAGTTTAAATTAAATGTAAATACAAATGTAGAATAAGAATGAAATTTCTGTAGGTAAGAAATAATTTGTTATTTTGTTCATTTTATATTTCTTTATTATTATATACAATTATTTGTTTACATTTATATATTAACATTTAAGTATATAAATTGCAAACTTACTGTAACAGGACTGAAGCAATGTATCCCTGTATTAGGCTTTAAGTTAACGACGATAAATATCCGACACTCTTACAAGGAATGAGGCAGCCACACACACACAATCTGGAGTCTATTTGTCTCTGATAGGGCAAATCCAATTTGATTCCTTAAGTGTTGATTAAAGTGGTGGGCTGAAACAGGCTGTCCCTCATTGAGTGTTTGTTGATTATTTACCTTCCAGCTGGACATAATGAAGAGCAGCCAATCAGAGCGTTGCTCTGCCCTCCAGCGTCGGGTCTCTTGTTTGGTCTACTGTATTGGTTTGCTTTCTTAGCCAGCAGCTAAACCAAACTAATCACTACTTGGGTGGGTAGAACTGAAGGACAAATGACACTTGGTTTGTGTTCGAATCCTCCAGGCGTAAACTTCCATGTCCAAAGAGTGAGACCAGGGGGAGAAAAGTGAAAGAAAATCGTTCTCAGCGAGGGTGGGTGGCAAAAGCACTTTAGATATTCACATGTGTGTAATGTGAGAGTGTCACAGAGCCTTTAGCTCTTTTGTGAGGGGTTTAGATGGAGATCACAGAGTAAAGACGAGGATGCTTGTGCTGAGAAGCAAGAATTAGCTCATTCACTTCTGGTACCTTGTATATATCGTTTACGTTACAAAAAAAGAATCAGTTGCACTCAAAAGTTTTAGCTGCCAAAAATGACAAGTATTGACTGAGTAAGTCTGGAACTTTATATCTATTTGGGCTTCACTGGATCTTCCTGTTTTCGAGTAATATCTCAAAGCGTGCCTTAAGATGCTGAAAGAATGGATAGACATTCGGTAATCAGAGCCAGCTGCGATGGATGCCTCTGTCTCTCCTTCTCCATCTGCCCAACTCCATGGGCAGAGTACGCTTTTGAAATGTGTGCCGTGCCAGAAAAAACAACAATGTAAACAGATTTAGCCAGTTTTATCCACACATCACCACAAAATCTCAGTCAGGTATGATATGTTCCATTCATATTCATACATAATTCCTATGATATACACCAGAAAAAAAAAAATCCCTTTGTATCACCAAATTTGGGCTAAATCGAATTTCTAGATTGCTACTACAAGTTTTCCAATTGGAAGACTTAATTCAGATGTCATACTTTTCCAGTTTTAAGATGATAAAATTGTTTATTTTTTTTTTATTTTTTTTTTAGAATGGTAAATAGTTGAATGGACACCGCATAATTAGGCTCACAATGTACAAATATTTTTGGAGCAAGAGTTTTTTGCTTTTTAATACCGTAATGATTCCAACAGGCGATTTGAAACTGTAATGCTAGTGATAGCGACGAGGATGTCACGGATCTGTGTGTGTTGACAAGACGTTGCTAAGCAGAAACAGGGGGAAGAGGAGGGAGAGGAAGTCCTGTGCAAGTTTTCCCGTGAGCCGAGGCTTTAATTGGCCTGTGGGAGGTAGAGAGAGAGAGGGAAAGAGGGAAAGGCAGCAAAAGAAAGACTTGGACATTATCTCCTCAAAGTGTCTGGCCTCGTGGGTCACCGCCTTAACTTCCTTCTGTTAAAGTGGCCAACCCTGACAACCTGACACAATCCAGACAGCTCCTCAACGCACACACACACACACACACTCACGTCTCTCAACAGGTTAGCTTTACGACCCCTCTAACTAGGCTTAATGGCAGACCACTTCACCCTCTCTCCCGTTGAGCCCAACGCTTTAATTGCTCAGAAAACAAGTCGGGCTCTCATAGTTCTTCCGATCCTGCCGTCACCAGGCCGGCGTCCATTCGTTTGACGGAAGGACAATGAACACATTGACTTGCACTTTTTACACCTCACGGTCTCTCCTGGGATTGATAATGACGCTTAGCTAAAACAACCGCGGCCCCAGTCCAAATTTTGTGGTCTCGCCATTAACCTCGGGCAGTCCGGAACGGTTTATTAGCTTCATGCGGTAGCGACGGTGAGCAAAACCGAGTCTATATTCGTTTTCCTGCATGTTAGCAATTCCCCGATTTTCAAGCACACATCTTGGAAGAGTTTTCCAAGTGACGCGTGTTTGTACAGGGGTTTCACCGGCGAGCTGCGGTATTGCATCAGTTACACGTGTCGATGTGGTAATTAAACCGTACACACAGTCAGACGGTGTGCTCACACACACACACACACACACTCTCTCTCTCGCTCACAGCCGGCGCTGTTGTTAAATATCATCTCTTTAAACATACAGAAAATAATAATGTTAGGCCAAGACTGGGTAATTTGTTTCACGAAGGAAGTTATTAGCTCGATATCCAAACCCTGAATAAGGTCACACGTCACATCCATTTAAAGGTGAGCGTGTAAGCGTGTTAACCTGTTGGGGGCAACACAGTTTTTTCAGATTTTCTCTCTCGGAGACAGCAAATTAGTATGAGGCACCTCGTGGCGGCTACGCTGACTGAAATGATTGTAACAAAGGCTCATTTTGAAGAGGTCAGGCTCCCCCTGCAATGATTTGTTGTTCATGAATCTACTTTGTGCCAATTTGTGTGTGCATGTGCAATCAGATGCGACTCGGGGGCGAGTTCCATCATCTTCACTTTGCTCGCTCGTACCGGGAGTGTGTGTTTGCTTGCATGCGTGTGTGTGTGTGTGTGTGTGTGTGTGTGTGTTCCTCCACAATTTGACCACCGCGCCTCAGTCGGATTCCCGTCGAATGAGATTTTAATCACCTTCTGCTATCTCGACAACAACCGGGCCGCCAGTCCAGCTCAAGCTTCCTATATTTATGATAATTTTTGTTGTTTTTTTTTTCCTTCTGTCTCTCTCTCTCTCCCCCTCTCTCTCTCTTTTCTTTTATTGAAATCACTGTTGACTGAAGGATGTAATCCTGATTAGCGGTGGCTGTGTGTCCATTGAAGGGTGAAAGGCATCAGAACCATGTTGGTTCACAGGCACCGACTGAAATTGAAAAGGGGAGATGGTCTGAAATGCTTCATGGATTCGTCACTCCAGATAGACACCCGGATATCAACCCCGCCAAACCAATTCCTGCTCTGTTATTAGAGGACACAAGCACTACCTCGAATTAAGCAGTGTACACGGCGCGAGTATGTACTTACGTAGCAAACACAATCATATAGGTTTGAACAGCGTATGGAATTAAGGGGAATTTTTTCAGTCGGTTTACACAAGCGATCAACCAATTTATCGTCCAAACTGATTAATCGGACGATATTTGACATTTTAAGATTAAATGTGACTGTTTGCTGCTGGTAGTGTTTGTGTTCAGTTCACTGGCCATGTATAATAAACTGCTTTCAATAAGTTTTCAAAAGTTCGTAAGTAATGGTTACATGTTTTGTGCTAATATAATCAGCTTGAGCGTATAAGCAGTATTTGACCAATATGTGGCCATTTTGGAATTGTGGTGTTTGGCCGATAAATGAAGTCAATTCTGATTTTTTAATCAATGCTGATGGATACACATTTTTTATTGATAAATTGTATTAATTATTATATTTCTATTTTAAAATACAAATATTTAAATAATGTGATTTGAAATTTTATTGTGCAAGAATTAGTCATTTGATTAAATTTGGTCATTTTCAGATGATCATGTCAGCGGCTAATGATTAATCAATTAATAGTTGTGATTCTCAGATTTGTACATATTTCCAAAGTTTTTTTGTTTTTTTTTTTAAGAAAAATTTGGGGGGAATTTGGCCGTTTTGAGATGATCATTTCAGATGATAATGATAAATCAATTAATATTCACTATTTTCCGATTATAAAACATTTCCAAAGTATAAAAACATTTTCTGTTTTCGGGAGTTAAAAAAAAATAGTGACTATTGAAGTGTTTGTGATTTCAGTGAGCTAGCATACGTAATTGGACAAAATTTGTCCGTTTTGACATTATCATTTTAGCTGATGATTAATCAATTAATAGCTGCGACTTTCCAAAAGTCCAAAAACATTTCCTGTTTTCAGAATGCGAAAAAAATCATGAATATTAAAGATTTAAGTGTGCTAGCATTCGTAACTAGACAGAATGTGGCCATTTTGCGATTATCGATTAATTGAAGAATTTCCATAGTATTAAAAAAAATGTCTTATGGCTAATATTCATAAGACTGCCGTGCCCTTTTCATACTCAAATCAGCTTGAAAGTATCTCATCATTTTTTGTTGTTTTAATTGAAATCATACACAGTCTGTTTGTAAAATAAGTGGGTTTTTTTGTGTGTGTGTGTGCTTTTCATACGTAAATTTTGGAAGTGTATCAGCCTTCGATCTCCATTGACATCAGCATTGATTATTGATTAAACCATTGTGTTCAAGCACACGTTTCGGGCACTAAAAATATAAAAGAAAGGAAGGCAAAACAAATGTGATGTTGTTTCAGGATGTGCGGTGTTGAAGCCCCAGTGTTTGACTGGAGAAAAACGAGATGGCCACAGGCTGACGGAGGGCTGATGTCTAAGCAGAGAGCAGACAGGCAGCTCGCGGGGGTGACGGGGCGGGAGAGAGGGGTCGAGGTTTAGTCCTCCACCAGCGCTGAGAGAAAGTGAAAGGGGAAGAGAGGGGGAGGGCAGGGCAATCTATCATTAGTGACCGAATCAGACAGGGTAGCGGCCTGTGAGAAGCTTAAGAGATTCTCTCTTCCCAACACACACACACACATTTGGGGGTGAAGAGGAGGAGGGAAACAAGAGTACGAGGAGCACACAAACTCAAGGCTCAAAGCCCGATCAAAAGGGCCACTGCTGTCTCTATATTGCAACGTCACTGATTTAACCAAAAGAGTGTGAGGGAATTAATCTGCTTATGTGCCCTGAAAAATACATCTCGTAAGAGGATTCAGAAACCTAGGTTTCGTTCCCTTACAGCAAACATTAGTTCATACATAAATCACCGGCTGAATGTATCCCATAATTCTGGTGGTATAAATTGAGAGAGGAAGGAGGAGTTACAGCTCGTCATATTTGTTTTGCTTGAACAGGCCTGCTACATCCGTATTGATCCCATCGCTAATGATGCATGTTATTAAACATGATTGCTCATAGAAAATACGGTGACATTTGTCTTTGTTGCGCTCAAGAACGTTTGCCAGCGAGCTGACGTCCCTATTAAAGATCCGTATAAACAATCTCCGGCATGCAAATTAAAAAGCGACGGCTTACACGCAACACACACACACACTCGCATGCACGCACACCTTCTGCATTCAAATTAAATTACTTTATTCTAATATCACGTCTTGACTGACACCTGCAACACTCATAAATGTTAATGACTGCGTTTTGTTGTCTTTATATTGCTTTTTTTTCACCTGCTTGTTAGCAGGAGGAGTCAGCGCTTTTCAGATCCCGTCCTAACAAGTTCCTTCTAATCAGCCTCAGAATCTCACATGTCAGAGAAACGAAAGATTGTACGCCAAAATAAACCTTAAGACAACTGTTCTGCCTTTTGGAATCGAGCGCACAAAGACGTGCATATCTTACAACGATCTCTAAGATGCACGTTACTTTGCCGTGTCAATTTATGAATCAACGCTCTCGCGGTTTCATCATTATTTACCAGGACGGGCCTGTATTTGTAGTCAAGGGAAGTAAACTTCTTCAGAAGAGAGTATCAGATGCCACTCCGAGCAGAATAAAATGCAAGACGCATTGAATTCTTTCCTTTGGGGCTCGAGGGAATCCGAAAAAGAAAGCACAACAACTCAACCCTGCTCCAGTGCATCCGTGAAAAAGAACGAGAAGTTTTTGAAAAATCGGCAACGTATTCAAATATTGATATTCGTGCTTGTCAGGAAAAGGGGCCTTGAAATTTCCACCGTGCTCTTGTTGTCAGAAAAAGTGTCAGATAATTCATAAATGCAGTTCAGACTCCACAGGGAGGAACATGGTGGCGTGGATGCAAAAAAAAAGAACAGAAAACAGCCCTGTTTTTTCCCCATCATGTCTGGCAAATGTTCAGTTTGGGCTTGTTGCATTTTCCCCATGTCTCTGCCGTTGTCTTTCTCTTGCGGTTTGCGGGCATGTTAAAGTGTTTTTGGGTTGGATGTGACTATTTGTTGTTTCTGATTTCTAGTTTCCCCCTCTCAGCTTTCCGTTTGAAGGGCCAATGAGAGCGCAGCTGTTTTATTAGCCTGAGACATCAGCACCACTTATACATGTGGCCTGCATTAGTAACCCGTAGACTCTTTCTCTCTCTCACACACACACACACACACGCTATAAAGAGCTGTGAGTGACAGTTGTAATGACGTGACTGTCTCTAGTGTAGTGGCAGTCATAAGAGGCGTTTAAATATGCTTAGAGCCTCATCAAACTTGACTTCAGTCCTGTATGCCAGCAGCACAAAATGCCAGAGAAATAAATCAACACATTTCCGATGAAACGCACCTCACATTTGGCGCCGGCACGCATATTTCTGAGGAAATGTGTGTGCAAATATTTGCAACTTGAGAATGTATATGATTTATCTGTTTATAGTTGCTTCATTTGATTCCTACTGCAATTAGAATCCAAACGGATGCTGTTTTGTACCATTTAAAGTCATTTGTTGACACTTTTAAAGTGGAAATCAGCACAAATTGTATCTCATTAATGTCTTGATTGATTCTCCTAGACATAAATGAGATTAAATGGGGATAAATTGGAATCTATGAATTGGAAAAATGGCCTGTAGGTTTCAGAAGGTTTCAAACTGTGCTCACATTATCTCAGAAATCAAAAAAGTCAGATATTTTAAATGAACTCAAATTTTCTCACCAAATTCTACAAAGAGACCAAACAGCAGAAAAGCATGAATGATATCATTATCTTGTCAATGTCTCAGTTGTTTCTCCTAGACATCAGTGATATTTTGATTACTTCTCCTGGCCAGTTGTCTCACAAATTTCAGATGTCTGTCTGATAAAATAAAAAAATCAAATCAAAATATCAGATATCTCTCTATGAAATCCAAATTATTTGTGCTATGCTAATCACATTCGCATCTTTTGTTTATTTCTTCAAAGTCATAGGAGAAACGTCTGAGACAAAGTTGCCTAAATGAACCGTAATTCAAAACTCCACTGAGCTACAAAAGAGCAACCTGTAAGCAATAGCATTTTTTTTGTCTGGTAAAGCCAGAAATGTTTGTCTTTTCTTCCGTAATCTCATGCTAGACGCGTGGGAGAGCTTTGCGAAACATTTGGGCCCGCACCCTTTGCTCAATTATTTTATCAAAAGTGGTGTATTCGGGCCTGGTGCCGGCTGCTCGGCGGAGCTGTTGAGAGTCGGACACGTCCCTTTATCAGAGCCGTACGAGGAACTTCCTCTCTCTATCGCTCTGACAGCAATATTCGCCCATGATGAATTGGACAGTCAGACGACAGTGGAACTCTGAAACAGAAGAGATATAAAGACCTATGTCTTGTCGCCATATGATCTCATAGTTCAAGGCTGTTGACAAGACGCTTTTTTGGCACAGCTTGCGGAGGCCATCTGGGAAGTGCTGCTCGAAAGCGGCAGAAAGTATTTCGAAGCCGTAGTTAAATAACGCTAGAGCGTATGGCACCGCTGTGGGGAGAAGTAGGACAGTAGATTGCGCTCCCTCTTTCTGGAAAGAAAAAAAAATATATATATCACAGGAGACCAAAGATGGATGTGAGAAGAGGAATATGAGATTCTCCTATGAGAAATATGATTAATATATTTAAAATAAATTAACGATGAGTGATCGGCTAATTTATCATCTGGGGGAGGCGAAATACACCAGGGTTTTGACACAGCACGCGTGGGTGTGTGGGATTGCGTTATGTATGTGCATTCCTGGTTTTTAATGTTGTTGTTTTTGGAAGACTAACAATAATATAGTGTCCATTTTCTGGTTGTGGCCATCTCAGGACTAATAGAGAGAGAGAGAAAGAGAGAGAGAATGCCTTGGAAACACGATTAGAGAGTCTGCCAGCATGTGCTACCCAACATGCTTCCTCTCTCTCTCTCTCTCTCTCTCTCTCTCTGTTGGTTGGCGAGTGGACACTCGTAGCGGCTGACATCTTTGGCTCGTTAGAGCCTGCAGGAGTTGACGTTTTCCACGCCTGCCTTCAGCCGCCTTCCTCTCCTCTCCTCCGCTCGACACTGTCTGCTACACGTCCAGCAGAATCTGTCATCAGCTCTCGGCCGTCCGGCCTGGCCACTCACACCCTGACAGAGAGAGAGAGAGAGAGGGAGAGAGGGAGAGAGAGAGAGAGAGAGAGAGAGAGAGAGAGAGAGAGAGAGAGAGAGAGAGAGGGAGAGAGGGAGAGGGAGAGGGAGAGAGAGAGAGAGAGAGAGAGAGAGAGAGAGGTGAACGTCTCGCCATTACCTTTGTGAAGTGTATTGATTTCTTGTAAAAATAATGATATTGACAGGCTTTCCAGAAATAATTGTTTCCAGAACAAAGAGGTCATTGTGGAGATTGAGGGAAAGCTTGAGTGGAGAGGTTGAGTTTTCTTTGGGAGTATATATATATATATATATATATATATATATATATATATATAGGTTGGGGTCAAGTTATATCTATAGGGGAAAGTAAATTATTAATTAATATATGTATATATATATATATATATAATTAATAATTTACTTTCCCCTGTAGATATAACTTGAGAGCGCATAGCTGTGCCGCCACTTCCTTTGCACTCCTCTGCTGTGTACCTTGACAGTCGTCAGAGAGAGAGAGAGAGAGAAATAGAGCCTTTATTGTGTAATGCAGGCTTTGACATGGCAGTTTCCAAACAGATTTTCTCGCTGTCTTCATTCATTCGCTGCATGGCTGGTACAAAGGGAAATACGCTGTTTACATCCAGGCAGGGAACACCTGTAATCATTTGTGAGGTTAAGAAGATACATCTACATTCCCGTAGAGGTCTTGAAAGCGTCTCGTCTCTTCTCTCAGGTGTTGTGACGCGGACAGGGTCTCAGCTGAAGCCTCTAGAGGTGTCTGGGAGTGGCGTTCTCCACAGAAAGCTTCAGTTCCCCTGTTGTTAGTGTTTTGTCACATGCTAGCGTGTCTAGCTCACACACAGAGTTGTTGAACAAACAGCCGTTCGCCGGTCAATAGTGTTTCAGGCGGCTAATTGCGCCTGTGAAATGAACTGCCCCTCTTCTTCCAAGACAATCGCTTTTGAAGCTCTGCAAGACCCTGCACACCACTGTGAGGGATTTTCTGCTTTTTTCATCTCTCCATCCATGCGCCCCGCTCTTTTTTTTTTTTTACCTTTAGAATGCAAAATACACAGTGCTGTCTAAAGAACTGCATTCTATAGACATCCAGGACTTTTTCATTTTGGTGTCTTCTGTTAATTATTTTGTTCCCATAGAAACATAAATTAATGTATTTATTTAGTTTTATGTCTTATTTCACCATATTTTCACCAATATTTTATCTCACCATATTTACCTCTCAACCTTCTTGTTTTTTTCTTAATTATTTGTTTGTTTGTTTATTTTTTATAGATAGTTTTTAGAAAAAACAACAACATTTATTCATGAATTTATTGTGTTGATTTTTATCTTTATTTTTTTTAAAGCAATTTTAATCTCATATCTTGGATTTTTTTTGTTTTCTAGATGTATTATTTGTTTATTTGTTCATTTTTTTATACATTTATATATTTGCATTGTTAAAAAGAAAATTCATATCATAATATATTCAGATTTTTTTCCAGTTTGTTTATTTCTTTCACTCTTTTTTATAGTTTGAGGTGTATGCATAACACTATGGCACTGAATGATCATCATATTCATGTACCACAGTATACTTCCAAGGTATCACTGTCTGATACCACCACTACTTTTTTGTAATGCTAGTTCTGCTAGATGTGCTTCATCAATAGTCCTGGTACCACAGGTTTTGATGTGCGTGTAGGAAGAGTGACTACATGACTGGTGGTACAGATTAATTAAACGCTGTATTGGGTGTCTCAGATTAACATATCAGGCAGAGGGCCGCACTATTGTCCATGTGACTGAAGCCGATGCGTCTGTCTAATGAACTGCAGGCCAAAACTATCAATTAACCTGACAAAAGGGCCCTCACCGGCAGGGACAGACCACTTAACGACAACCTCTCCGCTGTAGTCGCCATTACCCTGTCACTCACACACAAACGCACGCTCTCTCTCGCCTCAAATTGGGTCCTCCGTCTCGCACACTCCGACGCAGAGATTTGTGTTAACTGTAATCCAATAAAGCCGGGGAGCTCTGTGGAGTAGCGTCCCTCCGAGAGTCCGTCCACGGGGCCCGAAGCCGTACCTAATGGCCATTTAGGGCCAAAGTAGCTGTGAAGTGTTAAATATTTACATGTAAAATGCCAATAGTAATTGCAGGCTATGTCTGAGGTTTTCTTGGGACAAAAAAAAGGCCATTTGTACTCAAATATCTCCAATAAGAGTGCAGCTTAGTGTTTACGGTTTATTTAGCGTTCGACTTTACCCGTGAGCATGCATGCACGCTGTCAAGTTTTGCTTATATATATATATAGGATAAATCTATATTTGGCTTTTTTTTTTTTGTTCTCTCTCTTGTTTTTGAATGATTGTTGGGTCTAGAGGCGGCTAATGTGGTGTTGACTCCATGTGGCCTGTCTATTAGGGGTGACAGGACTGCCCTGGCAAATAATAAAGAAATATTTATGCTTCTCTTAGCGATGCTAACAAGGTAACATATCAAGCCGGTGCACTGCGGGGTCTCCCTCTAAGCTTCAATAAAGTCTTGTAGACTCCACACACATACACACACACACATACACCCTGCTTCCCTGTGTGTGTGTCCCTTTCCGCTCTGTCCCCTTCTTTTTGTTTGCGAAATGAGATTGGTCATAAATCCAGGCCATCTCATATATATTTGAACGCTGGTATTTGCCTCTGCCAGGAAAGTGCACTTTACATGTGGTAACACGCGATTACCTGGGCGTCTTATTGCAAAGGAAGAGAAAAATCAATATCAATTTATAATTCACTATTGTTGCCTATATCTGGTTTTATGGCACTCTTGCCTGCCTCATTAATGTTTCAGAGTGATTGACTGGAACCCAAAGATTTTTAACGTGTTTCTTTTTTATTTATTTTCCCTTAATAATTCAATAAACCATAACTGGTTCCATTCTCGAAGCACCTAACGTGAAAAAAAGAGAAAGAATGGACCTATGGACCTCGTATTATGAAATTAAGTCCATGAATTATTAAGGGAAAGTTTATTGGGAACATTTTGTCATCATTTACTCACAGTCATGTTGTTTTAAACCTACAGGATGGCTTGATGGATGGATAGATAGATTTTATTTTCATTGCATGGAAAAAATGGCTTACATATTCTTCAAAATATCTCCTGTTGTTTTTTTTTTATAAAATAAAGGAAAGGAAAAGGTTGAGTTAACAACATAACAGAAATTTCATTTTTGGGTGACCTATCCCTTGAAGTTGTCTTTTGCATTTCAAAATGTTCAAATTGAGGCTATCAAATGGACTCTCGTCGTTTCTGTCACCTTCCCGAATCTGATTTCCGTGCGTCATATCGCGTCCAATCAGAGGACAAAGGCGACTCTGGTTTCTGGGGTGACCCGCCACAGACCCTTCTGACGGCTGCTTAAGTTGTTCCTTTTAGTCCGGTGACTGACAGATGGAAAATTACGCTTTCAAATTCATCCCAGTCATTCTGCTCTGTTCTTCTACATGTCAAAGCCCCCACGGGCTGGAGACAGTGTGAAGGGAGTGAAAAAAAAGAAAAGAAAGAAACGCTGTGAGAAAGAGTTGGGCTAACACATTAGCTTAGCCTGCAGAAGGGAAGACAATCGTGTGTTTGAGAACTCTGAAGGAAAATCAATCATGTCGTAAGTGAGCGTATGAGTAAATTTGAACCCTGACAACTTTCATCATCTCGCCGCCGAGCGTTCGGCGGGCTGCAGTTTTCTCTCTCTTGCTCTTTCCCGCTGAGCGCTTCTGTGCTCTCCTCCGGAAGAGAAAATGAGCGCCTTTTCTCTCTTCTTTTTTCCCCGTCTCTCCTCACAGCTGTCTATTAAGAGGAGGAAGAGCTGAAGTCTTTTCTTTTTCTTTCTGTCTTTTTTACTTTACTGCCTCCTGTCTAGTCCGTCCTTTTTGAAGCACATCTGTCAAAGGGCCGGGCGAGTGGTTTAGCCCCATTCCGTGTCTCTCCTCTCGCATCCGTTTAGACACCATCATATATGTAACCACCCATCATAACAGGGACTAATTTGCGGCTGCAATAAATTTAACACTAGGGAAATTGAATTGGAAGCAAATTCGTCTTTGAGCCCCTGATATCATTCTTAAGTGCGTTTTATTAAGTCTTAAACTCACAAGTCGTCCGCGATCGATTCCGTCTGAGAGAACGGGCACGATGTCTAATTTTGTTTACTTTATTGAAGAGCGGAACGACAGCTTCGACCTTCGTATGTGAAGCAAAACATCGGGCCATTGCTGTTTTCGTCAATGTGAGAGAAAGGCCAGAAAAGGTAGGTATTTTAAAAATACTAGAAGTTAAGGATGGCCTTTCTGTGCACGAGATGGAAACCTGCTTTGGTGATTGATTCAGAGCGGTGTGAGATAATTCTTCAGTAAGTGTGAAGTGACCCGGTTAGATGGTAATATGGGCTAATGTGACTGCT
This sequence comes from Squalius cephalus, assembly GCF_949319135.1. Taxonomy (NCBI): domain Eukaryota; kingdom Metazoa; phylum Chordata; class Actinopteri; order Cypriniformes; family Leuciscidae; genus Squalius; species Squalius cephalus. The sequence continues at coordinate 31,888,689 of NC_137140.1, forward strand.
CTGTTTCTTAATGTGAGCTTTAGCTGACAAGCACCGGCGGCAGGGAGGGAGAAAAGAGATTTAAGTCTGTTCTCTCTTCTTTAACAAGAAAATTAGTGTGCAAAGGAGATCTGTCATGATAAAGAACAGTGCGGTGGCCTCCCCCCAACCCTACACCTTCTCTCTGTACTCTACGACTCCCAGCGGGACGCATCCTTAAGTGTTATAAGGATAAATTTATTGTCCTGGCCACATTATTTAGCGATTTGATTTGTGCCAGGGATTTGCATTAATTCTGAGCCGGAAAGAATGATGATTCATGGAGGGGAAGAGGAATTTGCAGGAAAGGAATTGCGATTTGGAGAGTTAAGATTGAGTGAAGTCTTTCTTTTTTGGAAGGAAGTTTTATGATTTGTCTTCAAAGATTGTAGATTGTGATTTCCAGGCCTTGGACGTCAATTGAATATGCTAAATATTTAAAGTTATTCACAGCTCTTAAATATTACAATTACTTGAAATGTCTTGAAAAGTCAAGGAAAATATGAAAATTCAAATTGAATTGCCATATTCATATATTATGGTACTTAAATGATACTAAGGCACACAATATCATGGTATTACCATCATGGCAGTGTCCAAAGCTCATGGTTATATGGTGGTTTTTTTGGTGTTTTCCACCATTTTTCCATTGCCGTTCAGTTGTAGAGGCAGAGGTACACGTGTGTGTTGTTTTGTCTTGGCTAGTCCTGACCTTTCTGATCTCGGGGTGCCGCTTCGTGACCTCTTCGCACACACACACACACACAACCGCACTGCAGGGAAGGATGAGATCAACACTAAAGCAAGCAAACATCTCTGGCTGAGAAAACATGAGCCGCCACACACGCACACACAACAGGAAGTGTTTCTGATGGAGCACAGGAAGTGAAGGGTGCCCGCACACACACACCACTGAAAAGTTTGCAGTGTTCGTCCGACGTGATAATCCTCAATTGGGAGCTCAGATAAAGCTCATGTTCAGGCCAAATTCAGGAAAAATCTGGTTGAAATTCACTTCCCAGATGACTGTGGAAGCTTTATGTCCCACTGCGCTCTTGACTTGGGTTACACGTTTGGCCGAGGACGAGGTTTCCTGATCTTCCTCTTTCTCCTGAATGTGTTTGTCTTTAAGCTTCACGGCGTGTGAAGATGACACTTCCTTTCAGCTATAATTGTGTCTTTTTTTAGCCAACCGACTCCTGAAATAAATCGCTTCCGGGGCTATGGGGGGAAAAAACAGATTCTTGGCAAACAAGAAGCATATTTTGCATTTATTATGGAAAATCATTTTTACAGGTAGGAGGTGAGACAATTTGGGAATTTCCGTTCGCTGGGAAGTAGGATCGAGAGCGTAAAACTGCTGCATTTTAAGCAGATTCCTGCTCTTTCCATCTGGCCCCACTGGCTGGAGAACCTGATCCGACCTGTCAATCAACAGGCCCCAGCTGTGAGGTGCAGCCCCCGCCTGGAAACCCTCCCCAACTCATTAAAACAGCTTCCCTAACGCTCCCCTCCTCTCTCGGCTCGGCGCTCCCTCTTTCCCGTTCCGTTCTCTCCTCTCCTGTCCTCTCCCACACTGCACAGTGGGGTTTTCATATCAGGGGTCTGTGACAGGATCATTTCAGCGATTTGTGGGATTCATCTGCAGTTAAAAGTACAGCCTAAGGCTAGTCTAATTGGTAGGAAGGCTAATTCCCTCCCGTCCTCCTGTCAGTCTGTATTTTATTTACTGAGCCTTGCCAAAACCTATTTACACAATAATGAGAGAAGATTGCTGTGATGCCTGCAACACAAAGACTCGCTCAGCATGGAATCCAGAATGAACAATTAAAAGCAAATCTGAAATCACGCTATAGCAACCCGCCTGCTACGCAACACAGGTACATGGACGGGTTCGCATCTATCCTGCCGCTATACCTTTAAATTGTGTTGCTCAAAAGTTGCTCAGGAGTTCTCAGTTCTGTTGTCTCGGATGTTTCTCCTAAAAGTCCTTGAGATTTAAACTGGGATAGCAGCTCAAATCACTTGGTATTGGGGGATTTGATGAGAAATGTTCTCTGAGTTTTCATTTGCAGACTTGGGAATCTTGGCAAATTTGAGAACAGTTTGAGATATTCTTGAGAACGCTCATTTGATTTCCCTTGGAAAGTTTCTTTGTAATGGAACTTAACCTAAAGGTAGATTTTTTTCATAGCTTAATTGAGTTCCCAGGTCAAACCATTGGGGATTTGATGAGAAATGTTTGAGTTCGAATTGTTTTGGATTTCAGACAAAATCTGAGCACAGTTTGAGACATTGTTGAGAACTTTTGAGATCACATTTGTAAATGTTTTCATTCTTTAGATGTCTCTCCCTTTATATCCAAAGATAAATTGTTTTGCTCTTTTATGGCTCAAGAGTCTCAAATAAGTTCTCAAGTTCTAAAATTCCTTAGACATAATAATACATGACTGACACATAATTTAGTTGACTTATAAGTAATAATACATCTTAGATCATTTCTATAAGAAATAGAAATGTCTGAGTTCATATTGAGATCTGTGAGTTTTGATTGCAGACTGTGGTGTTTTTGAGCAAGGTGTAAGAAACTCTGAAACTCTAGAGGAAACAAATACAGTTTTTTTCCCCCCAAAGTCTCCAGTTGCTCTCCTTGTAATTTCATTGCTATCTAGGAGAAACAACTGAGATTTCATTTGTGCAACTTTTCCATCTATTTTTTTTTTTCATATCCCTCTCAGTTTCTTTCTGTTGTGTTATCAGACAAAGACTAGGCCTGACCGTGCACAGGTCACCCGTCAGGTGAGAAGTGTTTAGCATTGTCGTTTCTCCGTGCGAGCGAGCCTGAGGTTTTTTTTACGGCTTTTTAGAAGCAAAAGACTTGTCAGATTTAGACTGGATCGATGGAAGATGATTTAGGGGTGTTGGGAGGAAACAGGTTGTATTTTTCAAACTCAAATTAAAACCAGTCATGTGAATCTTTATCTCTCTCTGCCTTCACTCTCCCTCTGAAGTCATTTCTCTGTTATTTGTGGTGTTTGGTTTTTATCCTTGACACTTTCACAGAGTGACTGCTCACTTAGAACGAGGAAATCATTCAGAAGAGCCATATTTCTCCCCCCTCTCTCCCAAACGCTCCTGCAACAGAGAGCGCTCCATACCTCCGGGAAGTCTCCGGAGAGCGCCTTCTTTATGATGATACTCTCAAGGTGAATATTGGCATTTATTTAGCCCGAGTTGGATATGAAAGAGATGTTTAGTAGCACCAACCCTGGCAGAAAGTGTGCAGTCAGCACTCATCGCTTCCCGTATAATTCTATTTCATTTCCCTTTTCTCAAAGTCACTGTGCATCCCTTTCTCCCCTCCAACCCTGTTCAAATTAATTTAACACTCCTCTTGAGGAATTCTGATCAAATTAAAGTTTTTCTTTGCGGAGATGACAATAGCGCTGCGTCTAAGTTTCACACTGAAATGACGAGCTCCTATATTTAGAGTCTCATAAGGGCTTTGCAGTGAAGAGAGTCTCTTTCTTTCTGCAAGCAAATTAATTGAGGAAATGACAGACTTGGCTGAGGCATCAATCAAAAAGTAGCAACACGACAAACTTTGGCAGCGATTAGAGATGAGAGTTTTTTTTTTCCTCTCTTTTTTTAACCAGCTAACAGCTCCAAGCCCCCGATCCAATTTCCTTCAAACAACAGTTTAAAAAGTCTTTCATATGACGGGAAGCAGAGGAAACAAATCATTGAGTGTAAACTACAACAATGATCACTTGAAGTGGAGGTTTAGACCCAAGTGGGCGCTTTCATTTGTCTAAAACATACATTGGGGTAAAACATTTTTATTTTTACTTTTTATTTTTTTTCTTATTTCTTATATCTTTTTTGATTTCTTTTTTTTTTTTTATTAAAATGAAAAAAAAAAAAATTATTTATAAATGTATTTATTTTAAGTTTTAAGATTTTGAAAAGTTTTCTTAAAAAAAAAATGAAATTGTGTTCAATTTAATTAAAATTTTTGCTAATGGTGTCTGACTTTTGGATCCCATTGTATACTGAAGGAAAGCTCCTGGAAGCAAGGAGAAGGAATTGAGGCGACTTGGGAACGCGGGATTCATGGTCTCTGACACCGGACTGATAAGGGCTGTTAGTGTGGACCGTTTTGTTCCGACACAGACAAAGATGGAAAGCACACAATGACACTCGATAAAGAACATCCGTATTGAAAAGTCCCACACAAATGCCCTAAGTTTCACGTTAAGTCCATATATGAGATCTGGACCGCTGAACAAATTTAGAGTCGTAAATTGCAACCTAGCACACTTAGTCCATTGTAGATCAGTACATATAAAAGTCTGGAAACCCAGAATGGACCATTGAGTCTCTGTGAATGAGTGTCCATGCTGGAAAGCGAGAGGGAGTGTTAGTGTGTGTGTGAGAGAGGCTGAGAGAGCTGTCACTTTGAGGAATGAGAGACTGTGGCAGTAGGGAGCAGCCTGGCAGATGTGCAAAAGGAACACGAAGCATATTGATCAATTAAGTATGCAAATTCCTCCTGCTGACTAAAGAGAGAAATAAATAAAGTACAATAAGAATTAAGCCCTGCTGTAATGACTCTCTCATGTAAATAAAAAAGCAACGACTATCCACCAAAAGAAAAAAGAAAAAAAAAGATATTGTTTGTATGCATGCTGTAAGATCTAAGTGCATGACTCTACCTTATGTCAGTCAAAGGAAATGTTATATAATTCTAATTTCATGCAGAAATAAGAGAGAGATTCCAGCCGCACAAAACCCACCCACACTAACGCGCAACTGTTGTTTTCCTTCAGTGATCAAACAACGGCAGCATAACATGAGACACACACAGAAAGACACAGAGAAAGTCTGAGATTTCAAATTCAAAGTGGCGTTAAACCAACAGCTTGAGAATGTTATTGGTGTATCTATCGTAAGCTTAGCATTTCTAGCTAAACAACTGCAATAACTTGCTTTTATTTGCGCTCTTTAAATGTCTTAATGTTTTCTCTGGGTTGTAGATCTTGTATGGTGGTCTTCTGTTGTGTTCTCTGTGAGATCGCCCCCCTCTTTGGTGGTGAAAGCCTCCTCATTATAAGTTGGTCTAATGAAATTATCGTCTTGTTCTGCTCTTCTCTATGCTGTTGTCAGGACTTTGAAACACGATAGTTTAATTATGGACACTGTGCGTGTGTGTCTTTGAGTGTGTGTGCGTGCTCTCTTCAGCATGCGGGTGCACGAGAGAGCTCTGGACCTCTGGACGTCGCCCAAGCCTGCGAGAGCTGCCCTTTCCTAGAGATATGTTAAACCTGCCATTCATATGAAAATTGACTACAGCCATCGGCCTGCTCTTTTGTTCCTCCCTCACTCCATCCATCTACCTCCATTTCTTGAATTGGGTCCAAGTTTAGCACGTAGGATCACGCCGATGCCAGAGTCATTCGATTTTCCTGCTTTATCCCGAATCCCCCTGCTCTGTGAGGCCGGAAAGCTTCCCGGCTTTTTTTTTCTTATCCCGGCCTCTTCCGAAACAACAGAGTGAAGTCCTATCTGTGTCCGCACATGCATATCGCCGGCAGGCCGCAAACCGCCCCACTCACAATAAGAGAAGCATCACAAGAGGTCATTTCATATAAAACAGGAGAAAATATTCGGTCTTTGACATTTGGACCGTGTTTTTTTTATATTTCTGCATGGGCAGATAGCATCAAAAGTCTCCTCCTCAATAATAAATATCAGAATGTCAGCTGTCAGTCACTGCCTTTAAGGAAAACAAGACAGAAAGGGAAAGAAAAAAACAGGGGAAAAAATGAAGAACAGACAAAAGCTATCCCGCCGTTGCGACAAGCAAGTGTTTATCCCATGAAAGAAGGATGGAAATGAAGCTAGGGTGCGTGAGGGGCTTTAGAAGCGAGGAACAGGGGAATAATCTCTCACTTTCCCCCTCTTTCTACATTTTGTGAGTGTAGATGTTCCCCTCTAAATTCCCAGAGGGTCTGATCTGGAAAACAGGAAGCTCTCCATGAGTTCTTCCCCCCTCAAGGAACCTCATGTGTTTAGAAAAGCTCTCTCTCTCTCTCTCTCTCTCTCTCTCTCTCTCTCTCTCTCTCTCTCTCTCTCTCTCTCTCTCTCTCTCTCTCTCTCTCTCTCTCTCTCTCTCTCTCTCTCTCTCACTCTCTGAGATTAAAACAGCAACACCTCAGAAAGCGACAGAAAATTTCCTACTTTAAGACAATTTAATCACATAATTTCAATTTCTCATTTGTCCCTTTACCAAAAGAAAATGTAAATGTTAATAACTTTTATGCCGACACTATATATGACCTCAAACTATTTTAGTAATATAAAAAAAAAAAAAAAAAAATATATATATATATATATATATATATATATATATATATATATATATATATATATGCATTTTGTACTTTAGCCATGACTAAAGTCAAAATTTAGCACATCATGCTAATTTAATGCTTAATTGTTTGTATTTTCCTTCTTTTCCCTGAATTTTGCCTGCTAATCGCGAACACCAGGGCGAAATCTGTGATTTCTTTGTGCGTTTTCTACCACCCTAGCTGAATCTAGATCAATTTCGGCAAACGAATCTGGCCGACGAGTGCGGTTGGCAATTAGGCATCTTTGCTTCTGCTTGCT
>NC_137140.1:31900378-31967878 GCF_949319135.1 Squalius cephalus
CCTGCGCCGACTTCCTGCTTTACCGCTGTCAAAGGCCAAAGTCTGGGCCCCATATATCTGTACCATCACCACATCAGCCAGTCTAGCCTCTACATCTATATCCACTCGCTCAAGTGCAGTTTAGATCTACAGTGGGTGCTTAAGTCTGAAAGCACTAGCGAAAATGCTTCTATTTTGCATTTTATTTACTGCAGTTTGATGCTTGATTGTACGGTGCATTTTTAGCCTGTTGCAATTGGAGTGAAACATTGTTTTGCCTTATTGACAGCATGCACTCAAGATGGCATATTTTCTGTGTGGTTAAAAACTACTTTGACTCTATTTTGCATTATTTTCTAATGTAATACAGCATTTTGATGCCATTTTTACTGTTTCATTATAAGAATGAAAACTTTAACAGTATACATTTTCTACTTGCTTAAAAACCACTTTTCCTCGTTTTCATTTGGCACTTCGGCCCACCCTGAGAATCCCTCGGTCCACCTTAGATCCTAAAGGCCTGGATGACTTTCAGACCCCGCTGTAGAGCGGTTCTCACGTGAACGTTCCCGTCCCCTAAATGTCACCCAGCGTTTGGGGAAATATACCTGCGCTCTCATTCATAATACCTGTTTTGTATTTCACTTCCGAAAGTGGCACCATCATCACCCTAATTTCTTTAAGATGGGATTCACGCTACATTGCACTAAGTGTTTTAGAAAGCATAATTGCCATGCAAATTCCAATCAGCGAGATTTATGATATTTATTTATTTATTTTTAAAGAGGAAATGTTGTTTTCTGTCGAGTTACGCAAGCATTCATGGATTTAGCCGACAGCTGTTTAGCAGCGTATTATTTTCTCGCAGCGAAGGTGAAGAGAAAGTGAGAGAGCGAGAACGAGAAGAAGAAAGACAAATCTTTTCCAAGGCATAAATGCATGACGGAGGACACGTATTGTGTTTACTTGTGAGAAAATGAGGGGAGGCAGGTGAAAAATATGTGTCTGTACTTGTTCAGATTTAAGGCCTGCAAATTTGCACCCTATTTCAATTTGCCTGCGTGAGGCAGCAAGTGCAAATAGCTTATTGAGGGTGAGATTAAAGCAGAAACGGAGGAGAGGGGCATAAATCTGACAGGGCTGACTTGTACCGTCATGTAAGCGTAATGACTATCACACTGAATCAACTGCCGGAGCTCGCGGCAGCTTAACACGGGGAAAATTTGCCTGATGTGTGTGTGCGCTTAACCCTCGGCAGTGATACAGCCGTACCGTGTGACTAAATTTTATAGTTCATGAAGCATATTAGCGGCGGGCTGTATCCGCGCCCCATTCAAAAGGTGATTTCAATTTCAGATGCTCATTTTTCATGAAGATAAATACACCACGTGTCGCAATTCCCCTGAAGTAAATATTGCATCAATAGAAGGGTATTGTGATGGCGGGATGGAGGCGGAGACGCAAGTCTGACGTCTTTTCTTTTTTCTTTTTTTCATTTGTATGGTAAGTGGTGGGACTCGTGGCCTATCGGGGAACAAATTGAATGTTTAATCTGTGAGCATGCAGATGGGACCTGTCGCCGTAGTCTGAGACCTGTCTCTGGGTAAATTGAGAGTTCTCCTGCTCGCACGAGAAAAGCTGATGTTGGGTCTGTTGGGGCCGTCGTCGAAGCTTGGTGAAATCAATGAGCGCTGTGACGTTCCGCCAAGAAAGTGGCCAATTTGAACACATTTCCAGATAACCGCCCAAGCCGGTGTGTGCTAAGTACATGCTAGCGCATTCGGATAGACTCGCTCACTGGAACGGTCCAATTGTTAAATGAAAAGTTGAGGAGAGACTTCGACAGTCCCCCAGGCGTCGCTTCGGTGGCGTGTCCCTTGTAGCATTATTGCATTTCATAGCAGAGCTCTTGTTTATCAAACGTGGGTTTTATTTGCGTGATGCAGCCGTGTCAGCAGCGGAGGGAAGTTAGATAGTCTACGAGTCTGCGCTTTGGTTCATACACTAGATGTGTTCCCTGAGGTCATTAAAAGTGTGAATATCTGCATTACTCCGTGGTGTTTTGCTGAAACTGTTGTTTCTCAGAGGGCGAGTTCGCTAATATCCGCCTGGGACAGATACAGGAAGCATTACATCAACAAATCCACACCATAAACACAGTGAAAAATTGCCCAATAATTGGATTTTTTTTTTTCTTCTTGTTCTTTTAAAGTTAATAAGTGAAAAGATATTCAATTGTGAAGCCCAATTGCGAGCTTGTTAGGGTTTCTTTCATTTATTTTCCGTTTGTTTCTCCCAGTGGTGATTTTGACACTTTTCTTGAGTCTCTCTTCCTTTCATCCCTTCATCTAGGCTGGGGTTGGGAATCGCATGTCAAAAGAGGGAATGTTAATTTTGCCAAAGGTTCTGTTGCATATTAATTTAAGTCGCGATTGCTGCCGGTAGATGACACCGACAGCATTTTGATTAAGAATTTTATACATGAAGAAATTTTCATTATCGCTTCTCCTTGGTGATTTCGACGGGACGGTTTGGGATCGTGACCCGGCGCCGTGACAGCGGGTTCCAGGATAAACGGCTCTGTATTGAATCCCACCCTGTGCTGGATCCACACTTACAGCGGCAATTAATGGGGCCGTTTCCTCTAGGGAGGGCCCGGCCTTCCCAGGCCTGAGCGCCGCTATTGTACATAGGTAACAAGATTGAGCTTTTTTTCTTCTTCGCCGGCTCCTCTGATAGATGTGAGGGAGTCGTTCTGTGTGATTAGGGTTCCTGATTGACTTCAGATAATCAGGCCAGCAGGGTGTAATGTCTGCAAATAGATCTTAAAATGAGAAGAGAAAGGCAAGGTTTAAATCAACCGTGCCCTTTGACCTCAACATGTACGTGGGGTGTTTATAATAACCGTTATTGCGCTAGTTCATCAGAACATTTTGATCTCATTAACAACAGTAGTTTTATATTTAAGGGTCTGGGATAGTGAGGATAGCAGAATGACAGGAATATTTAATATTTATTATAACATAGTAATATTTACACACACCTCATCATTATGAGGACGTTCCATTGGCGTAATGGTTTTTACACTGTACGAACTAAACCTAAATTTTTCATAAAACATTGTTTAGTATGTTTTTTAAGCCATTTTAATTACGAGAACATAAACCACATTTACGTTGTAATACTAGTGTAATAGCTATGTCATTACGCAAATTTGTGTCTCCATAAATAATATAAACAAACACACATAAATATATGCACATGCATTTTATACAACCATGTAAACCATCTTTATTTTGATAATCAAGTGACTAAATATTTTACGAATAATTCTCTCTATTTACAGTTTGATGCATGCAAACTAAAATCATTCATAACAAGTTATAAGTATTGCATCAAAAGTAAAACCTTTTGAGTTAAAAACAAAAGACTTTTGCATTAATTGAGCTACATTCAAAGTCACCGTGACCGCATGTTGGAACACTGCATGCGGAGGACACTATAGTAAATAATATAAATGGCATATAAATCGCTTGACACATTTTCACTATTGCACCGCCCAGTCTGGAATCATATTTCCATTTATCATTCAGAAATGATGTGATCTGTTTGTGTGTCCTCTCCTGTTGAGCTGAAAGCCCCCTAGTGGCCCGCGGCGGTTTAGAAACCACCTCTCCCTGTGGCATGTCATTCTAATACAGCTGAAAGAGCTATGAGATCCTTTAATAACCCCCCACCTCATCGCCCCCAAACCCCAGCGAGCGTGTGGCGGCCCCTGAAGGAGCCGCATCTCCATGTATGCTGACACATTTGTGTACCTGCGACAGAAAAGACAGAGGCCAACGCTGTCGGCTCTTGCCTCAACCACTGCTCTACAAAATCAACCTGACAACTCGCTGTTTTCTCCATGGAGAGAAGCGTTTTCCCCCCCACCCGTCTTGTTTTTTTTTTCTGTTGTAAAGGATGCTTGCATGTCAGTCCTGTAAGCGAGAGCATCCTTATTATTTGCCTATAACCCTGTTTGAAAGCCCATGTGTCCCGCGCAGACAGGCAAAAGCAGCGGTGTCGGTTATCTGGGTAACAGCCATCAGAGGGACAGCAGCTTTGGAATGCATGTCTCCTTCTCCGCTTCCTTTCCTGTCTATATTTCACTCCACTTCAGACCATTTATCCCGCTGTGCTGCGAGCACTTTGTCATTCCCTCTCCCTCCCGTTCACTTTTAATGCGTGCGAGTCGGATTCTGTCATCTCGCCGCTTCGTCGCAGAACTCGTACTTCATCTGTTGCTGCTTAAAGAGCACATAGAGAAGAAAAAGCATCTCTTTAATGTCTTGATTATTTCTCCTAGGCGGCACTGAGATTAAATGGAGAGCAAATGGAGACTTTTCTCTGAGTTTCAGAAGAGTGTCTCAGACTGTGTTTTAAATGTATGTCATGTATTTTATTAGGAGAGAGACTCATCTATGACAAAGCTGATGCTAAAATGATTCATAACTGAGAACTCCATTAAGTTTGGTGAGCAAAGAAAGAGCAACCTCTTTAATAGATCAATTGAGAGACAAAGTTGATATTTCATGGAGTTCCCAGTTATTTTTCATTTAAGTCTCCTGAAACAATACATTTTACATTTGCGTCACCTAAAAAAGCACAAATTAAATCTCTTTTAATATATCAATCGTTTCTCCTTGACAGTAATGAGATCAAATGGAGAAGAAATACATATTTTAGAGTTTCAGAAGAGATCTCAGCAATGTTTCAAATTGTACTCGGGTTTGCACTCAAAAAGAATTCAGTATAAACTCAAGCATTATATTCTTTCACAATTTCAGGAGAGACAAAGTTGATGCTTGATTATTTATCAAGCTATAAAAGAGCCTTACAATTTTGAGTGTGATTTTAAAAAAGCACCCATATGTGTTGTCCTCTCTGTGTGTGTCCCATCATCATGAATGTGTGTGTGTGTGTTTGTGAGAGAGTGCTCAGATAAAAAAAGCTTTCTCCTGACGTATTTTCCCACCATGCTGAGCTCCTGCTGGAGCGGGCCGCACAGAGCCCTGCTTGTGTCGCGCTGATGTCATAGGCCTGACCTGCCTCTGCTGTACAAAGGCTTTAGGTATCACTGCCTCTGTTCACACAATACCCATTCAAGCAGGTTGCTTTGCTCCTGCAAGCCTAAAGAACAATGTTATTTTTTGTTTCAGCATTATAAAGCTGGACTTTGCAGGAAACTCAACAGACAAAACCTTTATCAGACGATGCTTCGGGTAGGCTGGCAGTATAATCCGCCTCCATTAGCCTTTCAGTGTGTTTCTCTCTGTCTTTATTTTTATTTTTTTTACCTCTTTACCATCTTTCTCGCTCACTTGCTCTCTTTCTAGTTGGCAAGAGACGAAGAGTACATTCACAGGGGTCAAAACAAGACAGAGTCTCTCTGCATTTAAAGCACTGTGGATATTAAAATACATGAGCATGAAATCAACTAAGTTTTTTTTCTTTTTCTAAACGCACTCTTATTTCGCATTGTTCATTAAAATTTCATTCAAAATACGAAGGACTTTACTTTTGCAGTGATGTCATAAATCTGCTCTTTTCACAATCCAGTCAGGTCCTGATTGATGAAATCAAGTCTCCCTCTAATTTTTTTTGTCTTGTGACAAACCAGTCACGAGTCGCACGGGTATATTTGTGGCAATAGCCAACAATACATTGTATTGGTCAAAATGATCGATTTTTCTTTTATGCCAAAAATCATTAGCATTGATCATGTCCCATGAAGATATTTTGCACATTTCCTACCATAAATATATAAAACATGTATTTTTGTGAGTGAATGCACTGCAGCACAATCGTGAACATTAATGGACAACTTTAAAGGCGATTTTCTCAATGTTTTAATTTGTTTTTGCATCCTCAGATTCCAGATTTTCAAATAGTTGTATCTCTGCCAAATATTGTCCTATCCTACCAAACCATACATAAAGCTTATTTATTCAGCTTTCATATGATGTATAAATCTCAATTTCCGAAAATTGACCAATGTGACTGGTTTTGTGGTCCAGGGTCACAAATATGCTGCGAAAGACGTTCTGCTTTGATTTTTAACGCTGCTTTAATCACCATGCATTTTGAATTGAAAGAAACGACATTCCCTTTCAGATTGCGCATTTACGAGTTTCCCAGTCGGAATCCCTTTTTCCTGGGATCTGTCCACAGGCACGGCCGGCAAAACGGTGACAATGTAAACCTCTAATATATTTGCTTATTAGAATTCTCTGGATTTCAGTCAACAATATGAAAGCACCAAAGGCCTCTGGTCCTGCCATGTACAAACACACTCTCAGTGTGTGTCTGTGTGTGTACGTGTGTGTCTATGATTCATTCCGGTGCAGTTTTAGTCCTTATAAAATATTCATTTTGGTTGTGCAGGGTTCTGTAATTGCCATCTCTCAGACTGAATAATTTATACCACGCGCAGACTGACAAAGCTACGCCATACGGCCGTAGATGAATCAGGAACAAGGATCCGTGCTGCCAGCCGCATTATTGTTTCACAAATATGGCACTCACGTCATTTCTGGACGACACGGCATCTAATCCAGCTTCTCTTCATTTGTCATTTCATTTCACCCGCTCTGTTGTTTTAGCTTTTGCGCTTGCCCTGCTGTCTCCCAATGAATGACCCCTGGCTTTCGGCGTACGGTAGCACTAATGCACCTTTACCCTCATCCTTCCCGGTCTGTCCTTGTCTTTTTCACGCTAACTACACCTCACACTCTTGATCACTTTAGAAACATATATTATGCATCAGGAATAAAATGAAGCACAACCCCTCTATTCGCTCTTCTCTTTTGAGGCTTTTATTGCTCAGAAGTTGCTCTTTTATAGCTGGGGAAAAAGACGGCATTAATCTCACATAAGTAGAGTTTCAGAAGAGATCTCAACAACGTCTCAAACTGTGCTCAGATTTACAAATCAACGTGTGTGTTATTTCTCCCAAACGTTTTAGCAGAAAGTTGATGCATCATTGAAACTCCCTTAAGTTGCCCGAGCAATGAAAGAGCAGCCGGTGAACAATACAGCGTTGGTCATTTAGTAAATATGAGCACAATATTAGTAATCTCACACATGTTGAGTTTATGAAGAGATCTCAACAATGTTTCAAACTGTGCTCAGATTTCCCGAACTAATTGTATTTCTCCTATAGCAGAAACAAGTTGATACTTAAATGAAACTCTATTAAGTACCCTGAGCAATGAAAGAGCAATCAATGATCAATAAAACTCTCCTATCGGTTGGTAATATAGTAAATATGAGCACATTATGAGTGTTGAGATTCAAAACTATAGAGGAGACATTTATGAGATTATTGAGGTCTTTTAAGCAGGAGATATACATTTCATAGATCTTAATTCGCTCCATTCGATCAGCTGAGATATTAAAGAGCTCTCATTTCTGATGTTGCCATTATCTTTAAAGTCCCTCCAAACGTTTCACATTATTTTGGGATCTGGTCAGTTTTTCAGGCTCTAAAAAGCGAAGCTTCTGCAAAGTGACCTGCACATCCTCTGCTCATGTCCATTATGGAAATCTATTAGCGCGGATCACCCGCCGCCTGTCTGGGGGCCCGTAACATCACCTCTGCTCTCCCAGCGTCTCTGACTGAGCTACGGCGAGCTGATGGATGACTTGAAAACGCTCTGATGTAACGGCCTGTCCTCTCTCTCTCTCTGTGTGTGTGGTTGTTGACATGCAGGAATAATGACATGGACGAAGGGTCCACATGTGCCCGTGTCATTAGGCTGCATTACCTGTGTTAAAACCAATAACTGCCACTCAGAACTGGATGCACATTAATCATTTATAATGTTTTAATACGTTTTTAATCAGCATCACTGAGACCACAGCCTTCAGACATCAGGCAAGCCGTGTATGTGTGTGTGTGTGTGTGTGTGCGTATGTGTGTGTTCCTTCATGGCCTGATTTGAAATGTGCTTTTTTCACTCTCTCCTTCCTGTTTTTAATTAATAATTAAAATCGGCAAAGATGACAGTTCCTAATTAGGGCTGTCTTGAAAGAATGTGGGAATGTATGAATTTTAGATGGGGAAGGAGAGAGAGAGAGAGAGAGAGAGAGAGAGAGAGAGAGAGAGAGAGAGAGAGAGAGAGAGAGAGAGAGAGAGAGAGAGAGAGAGAGAGAGAGGTAATGAACACACAAGGAGATGTCTGGAGTAGAATAGAGACACAACAAACAAAGAGACAAACAAAATAGCGATCACATATCCATCAGCAAGTGAGGATTAGGTCAGGTAAAGACAACAGCATCCTTGGCCATGTGTGGCCAGTCTTTCAGCCAATCGGAAGCAGGATTGAAACCCACCACCGACACCCCCCACCCCCCACTCCTTTTCCGCCCCTCACCTCCTCCCGGGGAAACTTGAGCCCGCATTCCCAACATCAAAGAGCTGAGCGTGGGGATGGAAAGAGCAAGAGAGGTAAAACATGCATAGCCTACTACCCCTTTTCCACAGAAACAGTGCTGGTTCTCGGGCCGGGGGATTTGCAGAGCTGTTTCAAAACCGGCCTACAATTCCATTGACTCAAGTGCAGAACAATGACGTAATTTACTATTTCACTACATAACCGACTGGCAATTTTTTGTTTATGTGTCTTAAACAAACCCACCAGTCACCCAGACCCACCAGTCTGGGTCTAATTTTATTATATATAGTATTATATAGATTTTTATATATATATATATATATATATATATATATATATATATATATATATATATATATATATATATATAAATCTATATAATACTATATATAATAAAATATATAGAAATCATTTACTATCTGTGATGTTTTGAATATAAATGATTAATAATAATAATAACAATAATAACGACAACAACAACAACATTATTATTATTATTAAATTCTAATTTATTATTCAATTATTAATTAAAATGTTTATCTATAGCTAAAAACAGCTGGAGGGACGTTTTGTTTATTTTAATGTGAATAATCTAGTTTTGTATTTTTCAAAATTTTTATTTTTAATGAATAAAATTCAAATAGCAATCATTTCATATGTGATGTTTGTCAATACTTGCTTTACTAATAACAATTATATTCTAATAGTATTAAATAAATTAATTCTTAAATTAAAAAAATATATATCTACAGCTAAAAAATGCTGTTTTTGTTGATTACAATGTGAACAGTCTACCTTTGTTTTCTGTTCTTGTCTTTTTACAACTTATTTGATGTGTTTATTATCTTGCATAACACCCTGTCGTGGAAAAGAGGCCCGATTTGCAACAGGGAACCTCCACAAGATCCTTCAGTACACCTAAACCAGAAAAAAAGTGGTAGAAGGGGGAAAGAGAGGGAATGGTAAAGGAGGGTGGATGGAGGAGGGCGACAGAGAGAGAGTGTGTGTTTAATGAGGCCCCAGTCTAAGACAAAATGCTGTGATTGACAGAAGCAGTGATCTGTTGGGAAAATAATGTCAGAGGCATGTTACACATTAGGAAAAACTATGGAGGAGAGGACGAATAGAGAGAGTGAGAAAGAAAGGAGGAGAGAATGTGCACACCAGTCTGGGTCTGGTACAGCAGTCTGCCTGAGGGAGAAAACACACACACACACACACACACACACACACACACACACACACACACACACAAAAGACAGGAACACGTGTCTAAAACACTTCTGGCATAAATATGTTTAGGCAGATGCTCAGATATGTTCAAACATACCAAATTATGTATTTCTTTCACATGTTCGGGTCACTTCCTTCGTGATCAGACAATTAAGCAAGTGCAGTTGTTGAATCCTGATTTGAACATATTTAAACCTGTTTAAACCTTCAGAAAAGATCCAAACGGGAGTTCAGTAGCGCTTGTCTGTGGCGGTGGTTGCTAAGTGGTTCAAACGGGCTGGCTTCAAGTCTCTATGATATTTTGGGCTCCTCGGGTTCTTCCTTAAGTGTAACTCTGTGGGGTTTTTGTATGCCTGTTTTATTGCCTGCCAAGTGTAAAGTTTAATTCTGAATGCTTAGAAAAGAAATAGCTCAGCAGAAATGGTGTAGACGAGTTACTCACCAAAGTTCAATACTTGGTGTTATGGGTTTTGAAAAATCTCTCTCTGTCAAATGAGATGCAAGTGCACCCAAGAACCAATCAGATGCAATCAGGCCTGTCAGCCAATCAGAAGCCAGAGCTGACACAGGGAGCTTGTGCATTTTGGAAATGTGATCTGTATTGACCTGTGTACCGTCTCAGCTTCTGGACCTGAAATCAGCAGAATGTACTTGTGTAAGTGTGTGTGTGTGTGTTCTGTATTGTCTGGCTGGCAGGGGTCTGATCAGCTAAAGTTGCTTCGTGATCAATACTCAGCAGAGTCACACAGCTGTGCCCTAACCATTAACGCCTGAGCAGCAATTAGTGTCCACACTGACCGCTCACACACACACACACACACACACACTCCCATCTGCCATTGTATTTCTTTACCTCTCTTTACATCCCCTCATCTGTCTTGGGACGACAGGAAGAAAAGCAGTTGCAGGTTTTCCCCCCTCTTTTGTCTTAATACGACAACATTCGACAACAAAACAAACACAATACGATCATTTAAGGGGCTGCCAAATATTTGGAAAACTCCATAAATGATAGTCTTGTGTTTGTGTGATATTAAAGCTTGCTAGATTTCACTTCTGTCCCGTATATACGATAGAATTTAGATCTCTTTAAAATCTCCTAGACAGCACTGAGGTTAAATGAAGAGCAAATGGAGATTTCTCAAATGTTTGCAATCAAAAACCTCAACTTTTTCTTATAAAATTCTCCTAAATGATCAGAGTTATGCGATGCACATTATTTTTATACACTGTAAAAAGCGATCTTTCGTAGTTATTATTAGAGTATGATTTACAAGAAAACACTTCACGCATGATTCAGTGTGTTACTTGCAAGTTGTATTTTCTTTGTGAAATTTACTAGCAGTTCCCTAGTAAAAATTGTTGCAAAGTAAATCCTTCTTCACCATTTTTTTGTTTCCCTTGTCACATTTATATTTCCACAGTACTTTTAGGAGACACTTCTGAGATACAATTAATACTTAAACTACATCTGAGCTATGAAAGAGCTGTAAAATTTTCCTATGATTTTTAAATCGATTGATTTTGTCATATCTGTCATCTGCAGTTAACCTCCCACTGCCTTTACTGATGTAAAACACACTGAATTTGAGAGATCAAGATGATGGCGGCTCGGAAAGAGTAACCTTACCGGCAATTATGACGGGGGTTATGGGACAGAAGCATCGCCCCCTGCATTTATTTGTTTTTGCGTCTTTTGTGCTGAATGAAGTGGGATTAGTGTGAAGGAGAGGACGGGAGGAGGGCTTCTCCTTTGAATGAGGGCAGGAAAACGATCCAATGATGGTTTGGGTTAAGATAAGAGCTAAGGGCTGTTATTGAGCTGATGTGCTTGAAACGTACCCCTTTTTTCCTCTCAATTACCTCAGCCTGTGAAGCCAAAGTCCTTTCAAACGACGAGCCCCCCGTCTTCTCTCTCTCTCTCTCTCTCTCTCTCGTCCGCCACCATCATAAGCATTCGGCCCCTCTGGTCAGAAAGAGCGGTGAAGGACAGGTTGTATTAATTACTTCGCGCCGGCCGGCCAGATCATTTTATCACAGATTTGTCGACAAGTTGCAGTGGAAGCTAGAAGTCGAACGCCTCCGGTGAAGAACAAAAGCGAGGGAAGAAGGTCTCTGATGTGAAATTAAACACGTCTGCTTTGCTTTTTTTCTCTCTGACAAACCAAATTCGTGTCTTGTGTAATTGATAACTGCCTCGGCCAATTATTTTGCGCGTTACAATACACAGAGGCCCCCTTTCGCTGCTACAGCTCTTCCATAATTAGCTATGCTAATATCCCTTTATTGGCCTTAATATTGCTCAACATCTCCGTGGCATCCATAGGCCACCAGAGTCCTGTGTCCTGTCACAAATGCTGATTATTGAGAAGGATAGCTTTAATCAAACATAATTGCAGTTAATTTTTTTTCCCTTCCCTTCCTTGCTCTCCGTTGCCAGCATCTAATGCTGCCTTCTCCTTGATATTCCATTAAATGACTATTTAACTGCCTTCTTTATTTCCGACGGTCGCGAACATCACCGCAAAGTTCTGGAGCCATTTAGAGAGAGCAAAAGGGAGAGAGAACCGTGTGGCCGTAATTGCTTGCCTTTTCACAAAGGACTAATTTACTCAATCCCCACGCAGAAGTGAAAGGGCTCTAATTCAGACGAAATTACGCTGCTGTTGTGGACAGCAGCTGAATATCATTGTGTTCAGAAAGCTGTGGAAATTCACTTAAACTCGGAGGTAAACAGACCCCGAGCGAACGTGCACAGCTACTGTACAGGGTTTTAATGAGAGATTGTGTTTTTTACGCATTAGTCTGTTGGTGATAATACTCATTTCATCTATAATTCATTTAATGATTTTCTTTGACATTAATTGTAAATGTGTTTGGTTATAGTAGTGGATTAGAATAACCTCTAACCCCATATTATTAAACTTTGGCAATACGTCCTGAGCTGTTACTTTTCCAAGTGATTGGACTTCAAATTTCTAAACTAAATGGGTGAAAAAACTTTATATTTACATAGAGGTGGGAGTCAAGTTATATATGTAATGAGAGAATCTTGCAGATTACACGAGCACCAGAGCTGAGCATGTATAGAGCATCTTTTTATTATCATAGTATTTTTGTGTTTTTTTTTTTTACAGAAAAAATAAATAAAAATACGTTCCCACATAAATCACTTGAGCAAAAAGCAAAATTGAGTGAGAAAGTCACAAAA
The DNA here is from genome assembly GCF_949319135.1 of Squalius cephalus. Lineage (NCBI taxonomy): Eukaryota > Metazoa > Chordata > Actinopteri > Cypriniformes > Leuciscidae > Squalius > Squalius cephalus. The sequence continues at coordinate 31,913,240 of NC_137140.1, forward strand.
TATTATTAGACGTGTGCATAAAAATAGTATTTTCCTTTTGAAGTAATTGCCTGTAAATATTTAAATACAACTTAAATATGTACTTGTTTTCAATTTTTATAAAATTTCTAATATATTACTATTTTTTTTTCCACAGCCCCAACATTATAAGGGCACTTGAAATGCCTTCCAGGTGTTATAGTTTTCATGTTTTTGTTGCTTCTATTGAAATTGATGCAGTCCATCTCACTTTCAAACCTCTGAATGGGTGCTTTGCAATAATCTTTGAGTTAGCACAAGTGTGTCCACCTGTGTATATGTGTGTGAAGCCATTTGTTTGCGGCTATAGAGTAGGAAAAAACAAGCGAGAGAGAGATAGCGAATGAGAGGGGTAAATAAAGGCTATATTTCAGGCTTGATTTACTCCGATACCTGCTGTGAAACATTACAGCTCTATAGGGAAATAAAGACAGGGGCCGCGAATTACAGCTCGTAATACTCATTCTGATAATGGCCTGTCCAACAACTACCATACACACACTGTACACAATTAAAGCTAATGCTCTAATGTTTTTGGCCTCTTCTGGCTGTTATGACTGCCATCTTTCTTTATTCCCACCCCAGCGATGCTGAAATTCGCTTTTTATTGACGCAAGTCACTAAAAATTTTCTGAAACTACCAAGGCCACCTTCGGGGCCCTTGCCTCGCCTTTCTCCTACTTTTCCTCAATCTGTCTCAATCCTAAACATTCCCTCTCTGTCGGGAGGAAAGGGTGACTGTATATAAATGAGAATTGGAAGTGGAGGGTGTTCAGGGTTGCAGATGTCATTTCACACAGTGATATATTGCTTGGCTCGTGGTCCCATCGGAGAGTCCGAATGAGAGACTTCATCCTGCGTACACACACTGTTTACCTAGTGAAATACATGTGTTAACTCAACACTGAACACAATCTGCAATGCATGACATGGTAGCATGCGCGAAAGCGAGAGAACGAGGGACCTTTCCGACATGACGTCCGGCCCCTCAAAGGTTGGAGGGCTGAGGTAAATATTGGTGGACATGGACATCCATATACAAAGACAAATTTCCCACTTGCTGGATATTTCTGGAGACACCACAGTCCCTATTTTTACAATAAGTCAGTTCACTCCAATAGGTCAGACAAAATCTATCCAGCCGTTGACTTCCACTGCTATTTCTCCTACAAGTGGTCTTCCTCTTAAACGAATCACTTCCTGTGCTACGAGGAGTGTGGCACCAGCTGTACGAGCCTTCAACTTCCTCTTCCCTTAAGCCCCTCTTATCCGTCAACACCTCTCTTGGAGGACTCTTGAAGGGTCTCTTTACCTCTTAAAAAACACCAGGTTTTAGTTCTTGAGGTGCGCGTGTGCGAGGGCCCGTCCGATGGGACCTTCTCTGACTCTCGCTCACACATGACATTTGCCGAACAGATTATGCAGTTAGTAATTTGCGCAATAATTACCGGGTGCTGTTGTCCCGGTGGCGGGGTGTGTCTAATTGTCTAACAGGACTGTAAGTTTGCGGGCCGCTCTCACCTCGTTAGGTCTCCTACCCCGTTCGCCGGTCCTCGTCTGTGATGAGCAGGGCTCAGGTGTGCTGGTTTACCTCCCCATTGAGCACGTTAAGCCTTAATTACAGGGTAGAGCAGGGGAGGAAAGAGGGGGGCGGAATATTAACTGACTTCCTGTCAGTGACGGGCAGATGGGTTCTGTGGGGAACTGTGGGATTTGGATGCGTCAGCCACACGGACAGACTGAAAAACAGATAAACAGAGAGACAGGGAGGTCGTGGGAGGGTGAGGAACAAAACACTAATGATCATTACTCTGAGGGGAATTATCTAGAAACAAGGTGAATCCAGCTGTCGGTTTGATCGCGCTTCTGTGCCAGTCGTGTTGTGCGTGGACGTCCCGGACTCGAAGTCTGCGGTTGCATTTTGTGCCATCGATTTGTTTTCCGTGCAGGTTTTGTGATGGATCGATTGTCTAACGTGGAGTTTTCCCTCTCTTTGTCTTCTCTTGCAGGTTCTTTTTGAAATTCTTCCTCAAGTGTAATCAGAACTGCCTGAAGAATGCAGGAAACCCACGGGACATGCGCAGATTCCAGGTAATGTTTTCGTTTTTTCCCCCTCACACACACATTCTAATGTGAAAAACAGGCCACTCGCTGGGGTAGCTGTATGGTGTTTTACTTTGTGGATATATTTAAACGGGCTGCCTTGACCCGGTCGAAGGCCAGATCTGTCTCCTCCAGAGATGCTTCGATTCTGCAGTTCTGCTCAAGCACATTCCAAATGTTACACACACAAAAATAAACCCTCAAGATCTGTCGTTCTATCTATTGATCCTCCATCACACACACACACATATATATCCATACAGGACTCTATACTCCACAAATGTATATATTTGCACCACTTTCATTAATTTATGTACCTAGGTGTTACCATCCAATCACAGAGACATTATTAGATACAGTACACAGAAAGGCAGCAGCCTTGGACTTCATTACGTGTGTGTGTCTGTGTGTGTGTGACAGCTCCGCTTAACCCAGTGCTGCGAGGATGTGTGTTTATATACTTGTGGTTATATAGATGTATTGTTGAGCAGGCAGCAGTGGTGCAGCCGCTTGCACAACTTTCATTTTTCATGCTTTGGAACGTCAAGTGTCTTCACTGATATTGATCCATGCGTCCAGAGCAGAAGGTCAGAGCCGGCGTGAGAGGAAGTGTCCTTTCTGTCTGCACTGCGAGTAAAAGAAACATCCGTCACTGCGGATGTGCCTTCCCACAATAAAGTCACTGGACCTCTCTTTCTCTCGCTGTAACAGCATGTCTGGGTTTTCAACCTATTTACACTTCCTCTGCCTCAGCACCTGGTGGAGGTGTGTGTGTGTGTGTTTGTCTATGTCTGTGTCTGTGGAGAGCCATACTAATGCTGCTCTATCCTCAAAGATCACTCGTTTCTGTTCATTCATCATTCTCTCTTCTCCATCAGTGGTTGCCAGTGGAATCTGTTCATATCTCTTCAAAACTTCCTTTAAGGAAACATCACCCTTCACAACCTAATCATTCACTTCTACAATCCACGTTCTGGTGTTTATATTCTAAATTATTTAAACAGCCCTGCAGGGAGGGCTTATGACAGCATCACTTATAGAAAAAAAAAATCATAATCAACAGACAATTCCAATGAAAAGCAGGCTGTGAGACAAATGACCCAAACCTGTGATGCCTGTCAGTCTGTGAGTGGAGTCCATTAGCAAGACACCTCTCCTCCAGCGCTAACCCTTAAACTCTGCTCTGCTAAGCTAAATGCCACCTCCAGAATAAATTTCACTCATGTTCCTTTCTCCATGATCTCATGGCAAGGTCATGCTTTTGGGGTCCCTGTCTTCCCCCATTTGCCATTCCATTTTCCTTCTCTTTTTTTTCCCTGCCTTTTCCTCTCTTAGTTCTCCATTTTTCCTGTATATCTAGAGGCCTATTCACACCATGTATTTTTTTTATATATTTTTTGTTGCCAGGACAGACATCTAGAGTTATATTTTATGATGAAAATGAATCGGAAACACATTTAAAGTATTTTACAAATATTAAGCCATTAGTTTTTGGTTCATTTTGTTTTTAATAAATTAGGTTCTTTTTTTACTTTAATTTTTATGCAAAATGCATATTTAATTTATCATTATTATTTTATTGATTATATATTTATTAATTGTATTTATTTTTTATTCCGATAATTGATTTTTTTTTTATTATTTTGATGCTGAATAGTTCATTTTAGTATCCAAACAAATACAAACAGTATACATTTTTGATTCTTTTTTTATTTTTTAAATTCCAAAAAGTATTTTTATTATATTATATTATATTATATTATATTATATTATATTATATTATATTATATTATATTATATTATATTATAATTAATTATTTTATAATTATTATTGTATTTATTATAATTGTTTTGGGGCAATTTTATTACATTTTTTTTATGCCTAATAATTAATTTCAATTTCCAAACATTTTATTCAAGAGAGATGATAAATTTGTCATGGCAAAAAAATGAATTGTAAACATTTTAAGGCATCTTATTTGTTGTGAACAGGCCTCAAGTATCATCCTCATTGTGACTCTTGACTGTGAACGTGACAGAGGGAATATTCCAGATTGTAACTGCTCCACTTCCACCTCAGACCCCCCACAACAGCACAGCCCACCCCTCTAACCCCTTTCCTCATTCAGATGCTAAACGGCCCTAATTCTCTCAATGCAACTGTATGGGCAGCCCTCTTTAGTAAACAGATCAACAAAAACAAAGAAAACCCCCTCATCTGCTACCAGAGGGGCTCTTCTCAAATTCTATTTTTTTTTTCTTTTTCTTTTGAGGGTCTGCCACCCTTCTCCATCACGGCCCTTACTCAAGCTGTGACTAATAAGATAAAACAGCTAATCAATAAATCTATAGATCAATGTAATAGGGTGAGCTAGCGATCTGTGGGCTGTTTGAGTGGCTGCTAATGGATGATGGAGCAGATGAGAGACTCTCCACTTCTTTCTGTTCACCTTAAGTGGCAGATTAAACACTAATTGTAGCTTTTTGTAAAAAAAAAAAAAAAAAAAAAAAAAAAAAAGCCAGAGCGCTTCAAAATGGAGGCCTCTCTTTGATTGACAAGGGCTTGGCTAGTTCTTCCCAGACAAGCCTCTCGTCCTTTATCTAACATGCACACTCTTGTAACCGCCCAAGTGTCTCCTTTAAATAGGAAAAAAAGAAGCTCTCCTTCTTACAAAGGTTAATTATATTCTTCAAACGAGAAATTAAATGCGCTTTATATAGAGTCGATTCCTGCACGGCGGTTCATTTGGAGAAAGAAATACGAGACCTATTGCAGCCGAGGACTAGAATAAGACAATGTTAAACATTTTTCACCTTCAATAAGCGAATATGATTTCGCATTTGACACCCATAAATAGCGTAATCCATTTTTGGAGAAGGACAAAACGTTTTAGAATGGGTCTTGATAAATTCCGAATGCATGTGCGTTAATCTGTTTATTTTAAGTGAACATGTTTGTTTGGAACTTTCTGAGCAGAATTGATCCATAGCTAACAGTAGCCTGTTTGGATTCAGGCTGGGTCATTAACAGTCAGACGGCGTTCCAGCTTACACGAAGCATATTGAACCGCGCAAGTCATCTTTAGTTGCTTAAGGTGTGAAAACAGACTCTCTTTTCGGAATGTAGTGATAACTTATTGTTTTAATAATGTAAAGCCCACGGGGAGTTGTTCCACCAAACCCAGTAAGTCTGCAAAAACGAGCAACTTTTCCCTTGTTTCACTCCCTCCTGCTTGGCTTGGAAAATAAACAATGGGCACAGGTTCAAGCTCCAGCGCTTAGCGAGGCAAATGTGTTTGCGGTTATTGTTTCGAAGGTGTGGAGCGGTCGCACGGTTGTCAGCATTCAAAATAAAGCCTCGCTGGTACGGAGGAGAGAAGTCAAACAAACAAAGCCGTGTGTGGCGCGTGTGTGTCCGTGTCCAAAGGACCCTACTGATCAGAAGAGCGCCGGGTTCATCCGCTAACTGTACTGAGACCTGCTCTCATGTTGAGTCGACACCACAGGCCAAAAAGGCTTTTTGTGTTCGTTTTCTCGTAAATAAGAGCCACAACAAAGAGCGAGCTGAAAAAAAGAGCCGCGGTTTCTGATAAAGACCCCGCAGAAACCCTCAGAAGTGTCCTTGTTTCTCTGGCCTTTAAGTATAGGCCTACTCAAAAAGGCCTCTGGTCAAAAACAGGCCTGATATTTTATTGATGCCAAATGATTCATTTAGTTCAATGAAGTCGATTCTAAGTTTAAGGAGAGTCTGTTTTTATTGAGTTCATATTTTTGGCAAGAAATGTGAAAATTGATTTCTACAAACTTTATCATACCAAACTCAAGATATTATATAGCTATGCATTTTGTAATTGTATTATTTTTTTATACATTAGGAAGTTTATTTATATATTTGATTTGATTGCTTGCTTGCTTGCTTGCTTGACTGATTGATTATGTTAAATGGAATATCTGGAATATTTGGAATTTATTTAGTTTTAAAGGCCTATTCATACCAAGACTTTCATAGGAAAAATGTGAAGCAATGCATCTCTATGAACTTCTTCACACAGGCCCAATGTAGAGATTGAACATGCCATCAAACAATCTTTACGTTTTCTTCACAGGTCGTTGTATCGACAACGGTTAATGTGGACGGTCACGTGTTGGCCGTGTCGGACAACATGTTTGTCCACAACAACTCAAAACACGGCAGAAGAGCTCGCCGTCTAGATCCCTCAGAAGGTACGGCCACTCCTTATCTGGAGAATGGTAGGCACATTTCCCATAACACTATTATTTGCAGAGCTTCTCTCACTTTCTCCTTCTGTTTTCCTGCATTTCCCTTTCCCCTTTTCTCATTTTTAGCCCACATTCTTTTAGTCATTCACATCGCCCATTCTCGCTCATCCACGACACACGGTAGTGAAACTTTAGAGGAAACATGGCTAGTTCATCTTTTAGAGAATATTCATGCTTTCTCTGTTTCCTCAGAACTTTTAGATTTTATGGTGTTTCTACCTGCTTAATTCATCACTAATTTTATTGTTAATATTATTACTGATGTTATTGTACTCATTTAAAAAAGAAATACAGTTTTTGCACTTTTTATGAATGATTTTGGGCCACATTTTCTTATGTTTGTTATTCTCAAAAATGTGTGATGGCTTATATATTTTTTAGCACAATTTTAGCACAGACAGCAAATCCGTGCACGCAAAATATATAATGAACATATTCATATGAAATATTTTCAGTGTTCTTTCAGCTACCAATACACATCGCTAGTAGGTTTAATACATTTTGCAATGAAAATTCCTCTAAATTCAGTGCAGAAAATGAACTGATTACATCCAGACTTGGTTTTAATTAACACTGCTCTCTCTCTCTCTCTCTCTCTCTCTCTCTCTCTCTCTCTCTCTCTCTCTCTCTCTCTCTCTCTCTCTCTCTCTCTATATATATATATATATATATATATATATTTATATATATGTGTGTGTGTATGTATAAAGCAAGTCCTTGGATGAGTAAAATTCAGATTTTGCTGCTTTGTTAGACTGAGCCGGTTTTGATCACTCTACTTCAGTACTCAAATCTCTGGGCTAAGCATTAAAACAGAACATAATCTTTGCTCATTAAAAAACATAACATTAGTATTTTCTTTGTCTTAATCAGTCCGTAATTACCATATCAACCAAGGCTCCAGTAATATTTAATGATGCAAGAGAAATCGCATCAAATCCCGACTCGTGTGAGACAAAAAACCCCAGCAAAAATATTTGTTTTCTATTTCTCGGCTTCTTGCATTAACGTCGGTGAAAAGCAGTACAGAAGTAGCGTAATTGAACGTTTGTGCCCTGAGCGCTCGAGTGTTTGGTATTCTGACGTATTGTTTGTCTCTCTGCTGTAGTCGCTTGATAGTAGGTGTGTTTTCCTTAGCAACCGCCTTTAATTAGGAGAGCAATTAAGAAGGTTGAGGCCTCTCCCCTCGTCTGCCTGAGTCCCGTGAGACCGAGAGAGAGAAAGACTGAAAAAACACAGCTCAACCCAAACACTGCCGAGGCTATCCTTCTTCAAAGCCTCCTTGGCAGAGTCCTTTTTATTGTAAATCTTTTTCTAAGCTTCCATTACTGTGTTTACAACCACCATATAGTTCATCTGCGGTCGGATTTCAGTGGTTTTACTGTTAGAAGAGGATGTGCATGAAGAAAGACTGTTTCAGATCGCTCATAATTTGTGATTTTTATGGTTTCAATCAAAAACTTTCTTTCGCACCCATTATTAGGTCTCACGTATGATAGTCACGCTCAAATTTAAACGAATTCATTCCCTCTCGCGGTGAATTCTGACAGCACTGTAACAAGTGGTGGCGATATTCCTGACAACTCTTTTAAATTTCCGACTGTTTTAAAAGCTCACCTCCTCCTTAAACACCCACCGGCCTTGCAGACGCGTTCTCTCACCACTTAGTTACCTGCTGTTTCACCCGGCCCTGATGGCAAATTTGGGCCGTAGTGAATATTACAGCTACCTATCTAATATCTGGCCCTTTAAAGGCGACCGGGGGGCCGTTAAAACAGAAAGAAAGAGTTTCCGAGCATCCGAACTTGGCGTTTAATCACTTCTTTAAACTCCAGAGAATGTTTAAGACTTATCATTTGGCTGAGAAGGAAACGAGAGAAAGGTTCAACCTGTCATCTCTTTCCATTCTGGTGTAGAAGAGCTTCTTGCACACATGTACAGGATATATAGTCGTAAAATATAACTTCGTCCATATTTACGGTCAAGTCCAGGTCTGCGGCGCAGATACAGGGTGGTTTAGATTAGAAACACATTCTTGAAAGTGATAAATGCAAGCTGAGAGAGCACGAAAGCGGCCACGGGGAGGTCCTACCGTTTCTCCTGTCCTATCACACTTTTATCTAATCATCTAATTCAGGCGAATTTTCCCGGACAGTGAATTTGCTCTGCCTTCTGATCTTCAACTTAAAGTAATTCCCTTCACATAGCCCAGCGGACCCTCACCGTTGCTGTGCTCTCCGAGCACATGAGCCCCTTTCATTATTTACAGCTGGGGAAAGAAACCTGGGGGAGGAGAAAGAGGCGAGCGCACACTATAGGAGGGTTTCTTTTGCATTAGCGCCATTTAGATACGCCGCGCAGAAACATATGTACAAATTCACACAGGCGCGAACATGCGCACACACACTCGGATCCAAATGGCCCCATCTGCACATAGCCAGACAGAACATACACAATCGAACCCCCCCCCCTCCCCCCCCCCCTCCCCTCCCGGGTCCAAATGAACACATTCCCCGATTTGAAAACCGTTTAGTGCTAATTCCACGAAAGCAAAGAAATATAGTGATGCACAAGACCGAAAAGAGAAGGAAGACATTTAGAGCAAGAAAAAGAAAGTCTCTCTTGCGGTGCACGCACACCCCCTCCGGTCTGGGCCTACAGCTCCGAGTTGATTTGCATACCAAGTGGCGGTAATGTTGTTAGGTTTATGCAATAAAGACGAGCGGTCGGCGTCTGTGAGGCCGTAGCCAGTTAGAGAGGACAGATGGGCCGACGTGAGGTAAGAGCTCTAATCCCATCAGCGCCGGGATCAGCCTGCCATCTGGACATCCCCTGCACAATTACAAGACATTTTACGCGCTGGAACAAAGGAAGGTTGCAGCAGGCAGGATGGGACCTGTTAGAGTGCCTCAATATTGGGGAGTGCAGCGAAGAAGGTGACAAAACACGCCGGCCGCCATGTTGCCATGGAAGACGACTCAAGTCTGATTAAAGCTTCACACCAAGACGCTGTGGTGTTCTGTAAACAATACACACGGGAAAACGCACACACACACACACACAGTCTTGCTTGTTGACCGTCCACTTCAGCCAGAGGAAGCCCGATGAAACAAAGCCAGCGATTTCTCTGAGCGTAAAGAAATACCACAAAATTATTCGATACATTTACACATGCAAGCAGATATGCATGCAAATTCCTTTTTGCAAGACTAAAATAATAATTTAGCATTAGTTTTTATTATTTTACAAATGTTACCACACTTTTTGCAAAAATGCAGTAATGTTTGGTTGCGACAACTAATATACTGTATATATATATATATATTTTTTTTTTTAATGATATTATTTGTTGTAACCAAAAAATATATAAATACTTTGTCAGATACAGATTTTGACAAATATATCAGGCGATTCAGATTTTCCATGCATACAGAAAATATTGTGCACTGCAGAAATACTCCAGGTAATATGTCAGTATGCAATTCCGAACATAACCTGAGCCACATCCCCTGCTAAATTGTTCTCCCTTGTTAAAACACGTTCCTGCCCGTCACTTCCTAGTGGAGTGTTGAACTTGGCCTCTCCGGGCCGCCATAGACCATGTCTGCTTTCTCCAATTTCCATCATCCGCTTGAGTGCATTTCGCACGTATATCATTAGCTGACGAACACAGGCTGTGTAATTCACTCCTTTATGCTTCCCATTCAACACATGTTCCCTCTCTATATTCAAGCAGAATGTATGCAAATGCTCAGCGGCGGAGAGGGGAGAGGGGAGAGGTCTGGCAGCCTTTTCTCTAGGATGGCGGGGGGGAGCGTTGCGAATTCCGAGGCAATGCGTGGTGATCTCAGGCCACAGCTGCCAGACTGCCCCTCTCGTGGGCCCGTTCTCTCCTCGCGCATGCGCAGACACACTCACGTGCACCAGCCCCTTCCTTCTGCTCACCTACACAAAGTAAATTTGTTTACTGTAATTTTTGGTGAATGATTTGCTATAATTGGTTGCGCTGATGAAGGTCAGTCCCTATGAGGAGTCGTGTCTGTCTTTGGAGACTTGATCCTCTTTCAAACGCTCTGCCTGCAATTAAGAAAAGCAAATGTCATTCCCAAGCCTCAGAAATGAAAATTTGTATGAACTTATTAGCATGAAGTCAACAGCTCTAGTTAAGGGCAAGCTCCCAGTGTGTGTGTGTGAGAGAGAGAGAGAGAGAGAGAGAGAGAGAGAGATAGAGCTCAGGGCTTCTGGTGCTCTGGGAGCTGAGAGGAATGAGTAAATATAACCTCCACTAGTCCAACATTAAGGCAAACAAAGAGAGCTGCCTTGTCTGGGCTGTTCTACACAACAATACCTAATGTTGATTAACTAGGGCCGCTAGAACAGCAGAGAGACAGGGGAGAGAAACACCTGCACACACAAGGGCTTAACCCCACAAGTTTACCTCATGTAACGGTCATAAATATATCATTTATTGCATTATTGGCGGAGCTTAATAAGTACTTGAACAAACCCCTAACCTTAAGTATTAGATTTGGGCACATAACACGTCCCAGACCGGCAATCCAACTTCTGTTATTCACCTTGCGAAGGCTTAAACAGGCAGTACAGGAGCCATATATTGGGAGAGAGACTATATACACACACAATTAGTGGGAATATTAAATATTATAATTATGTATAATTTTAATATTTCTTAATTCAACAGCCCAGCCCCATTGTCAATTATTCAACAATTTCTATTATAATATTATTAAATTAAAGTTATTTCAAAATGTTAATATCAAATTGATATAATGTATGTGTAATCTGAAGTATATAAGTTAATAGTGATTTGGCATTTAAATCATTAAATAAATACGTGAGAGCAGCATTAGTATTGGCACAAGAGGCGTATTGAATATTTTTTCGGGTTATAAAATGATGTCAGAGTCTGTGGGCTGATGAAAATGATGTCAGACACTTTTAATGGAGGGGAGAGATTTTAAGCTGAGAGGGTTTCCAAAGAGGCCAACCATCTTCTGTGCATTATTAATAACCTCTCTGAGACCTTAAAATCTAAAAGCACAATGCCATTGTTTTTCCCTGGAAAAGAAACGAAATGAGTGAGGCCTGGAAAGCCGTAAAATAAAATGAAAACAGCTCAAGGTGAAGGGCTACTGTTGCGGTTGAATTGTTGGCCAGTATTAGCAGTGTGTTGTCATATTCGCGCTCGCTTTGCCCGGGAGTTCGTATTCAAAAGGTGCTTTGGAGGGGGTGGCAGAACAGAGTCAACAGAGTGAAGAGGAAAAGCGGATCAAAGCACACAGCGCTAAGATGTTAACGGAGGAGGGGGGGGGGGGGGGGGGGTCGAGTCGCCCTAGGCCTCCGACCGCTTACAACTGTGGTAGTGTTGACTCCGCAGGGGTGGAGGGGGGGCAGTCACTACAATAATGTATGCTAATGAGCCATTGGCTAACTTCTCGACAAAGGCGGGGTCAGACCCACAACCTCGTTCTCTCATTTAAGAACACGTGTACTTCACCATTAGCATGATAGCTTACCTATTTAAACCTTAAACTCACAAATCCCATCTCATCTCCTCTAAAATCTGATTTTAAAGACCCCAAAAGGCAAAAAGTGCTCATTACCAAAAGATAAGAGACACTGGGAGATAAAGGGTTGGAAGAGAGGAGAAAGTTGGAAGTTTTTAAACCAAAGGCAAGGTTTGCAGATAAAAAGCCTCGACCCAATTAGCGGGTGCATGAAAAATCGAAGTCACGCTTTTTTGCTGTCCCGCCGCCCGTGCTTTGCTCCACGACCTTTTGATTGACTGATCTCAGATCTGTGAAAGCCGGACAGATAAATCGACGGTCCTAGCGTGCACACAGTGCTTAATCATCAGCAACGGCCGCATTTGCTCTAACGTATCTGAACGACGGTTTATCTGCCGAACGGACACAGGCCGCGTCAGTCGATGTTTTCTTTTCTCTCTCATTGTGTTAGTGAACAGTTTAATGGCTGATTTCTACACAGAAGAGTTGATGTACAACGCAGGCCTTTTGTTTTCACGTGGCCCAAATCATTCATGCTTCGTTTACTTTAGGGGTTCATTATCCTCAGCATGAGAATGATCTGCTTGTGGCTAGCGTGTGTCCATACAAAAACAGGATCCTGAGTTGTGCTTTTTTTGTTCTGTTATAAGCAGCTACCCCGTGCATAAAGGCCATTAGCCCGAGTGAAGGCTGGACCACTGGAGGAGCCACGGTCATCATCATCGGCGATAACTTCTTCGATGGACTACAGGTCGTGTTTGGCACCATGCTAGTATGGAGTGAGGTAAGACTTTGGCATAAAACCAGATAATTCATTTTATTGTGCACGAGATATTTGCCCAGCCATGTATTCCTGTAACAGCCTTCTAATGAACTTCATTAGATTCTATAAAAAGTGATTACGTGAAAACTGTGATTATACACAGTTTATGAAGCCCTGCTTCTACCGGTTTAATGCAATTATGCTGCCGTCCGTTTATTGTCTCTGTACATTTACTTTTTGTTCATTTCACGCCACATAAACATATAAATAAGAGTGAACTAAAGGGATGCCGAAGCTGCGTCGTAATTAGTTCGGAGCTAATAATGATTTCAGGTTAGTGTGTTCCTTTATGAGTTGATAAAGCTGTCTGGCATATATTTGTCGGTCGGAGCCTCAACGAGCCAATGAGCGTTTGTTTATTCGATTTTATTTTATTATTTTTCTTTTCCTAGTTTAATCACACGAGCAGATAAGGAGTTAGATAAACAAACTGCATGCTAAACAGCCTCACAATAAGTCCACAGAGGCCTCCGCCGCGTTCCTTGCCGAACCGTGAGGTCTTGCAAAACAATTGAACAATTAGGGGTGAAATATCTCAGAGGGGGAAAAACGAGCGAGGGAAAGCAAGGAAAACAGTGAAGGAAAGACATATGGAGGTGATTTTAACAGGACTCCTGCCCCTTGGCCTTTCCTGGGCTCAGTGTAATCCAAGGACTATTTGCTGACGTTAACTCTAAAGCGAGGACAAATAAAATTCTTCTGCTTGACAGGTTATTTTACCACTCAGGCGTTCAAATCTATGCAACAATTAGCACGGTCCTAACCGAGTTTGCCCACTGTCTTTCTTAGCTGGTAACGCTAATTTCTGAGCTCTATGTAAGAGCTAAGATCTTTCCACTGACAATAAATTTGGAAAAATGATGGGCCAGATTTACTTATGAAGGTTTAGTTTCTACCTGTCAGGATACTTGACAATTAGTTAAGCACTGGAGCTCATTGGTTTAATGTTTTCATTGCATGCCAGTTTCTCAAATCTATACAATTGGTGTAGTTTGCATGGTCCTAACCAGGTTACCCATTCTCTCTCGAAGCTCATTACGCCCCATGCCATCCGAGTGCAGACCCCTCCAAGACACATCCCGGGCGTCGTAGAAGTCACCCTGTCCTACAAGTCAAAGCAGTTCTGCAAAGGTGCGCCGGGACGATTCGTGTATACAGGTGAGTTGCAGTCATATCAGTTGGTTTTTGTTTAGGTTCCCTCCATTCTCTCAAGTCTTTGGCTTCATGCTTAAGTGCTGAACCCCAACCGGTGTGAGATGCATGCCTCTGTAACCCTATATCATGACGCAGACCAATGGAGTTGGGGGAAGCTGCCAACTCCAGTTAATCTCAAATCCTGACAACACATCTCTGACCCTTTCTCCTGCACCCTTTCCTCTACTTTGCACAAAAACACTAGTGTTTCTTGGTGCCCAGGTTACTCATGTGTGCATACGTATGTGTGACCAGCTCACAAGGTTGTGCTTTGTGTGTCTGGGTGGATTGTGGGCGATTGTGTTTTTATGTGGTCTAAGATGAGCGTAATCTCTCCCTCGGTACAGCTGATATTGGAGGTTACATGGTCACACCGTGTTTGACCTGGAAGCAGTGTGTCAGATCCCAAATTGAGTAGGACAATGAGATAATCATCAGGAATTACTCTCACACTCAGGAATGTCAAGGAGAGAGAGAGAGAGAGAGAGAGAGAGAGGTGAGGAAGGGGCCCCGGTCCCCCCAGGCAGCTGTTCCCCATCTCAACCCCACCGAGGCTGCGGGCCGATTCTCCCTCCCACATTTAACCCTCTCAGCAGGGGCAGGGCAGAGGCCAACGAGCCCCTGCGATAATGAAACCCGAGAACACAGGGCCGGCTAATACCAGACCTGCTCAGACATTAATGTCTGCCATCGTTAAAGCCGCAGAGACTCGGGAACTAACCATGTGCTAATGCTAATAAGCACAAAACAGGGAGTCAGTGTCAAATTCAGCACACATTACAATGTTTTGACGAACATTTGCGTCATCAACCCTAACAAAAATTGACCGTGGTTAGCCTAGTTTCCGACCTAAGTTTCTGTGTCCGAAACCAAAACTGCTGTTCTGCTGCCCAGTCAGTATGCAATCGTTGATCTGAACGTACAGGATTGTGGTTTATCACATATCAGGATTCGCCAACTATTCTTCTTCTTTTGATTTAGAATATTTGATTCAGATTTGAAGATTTTTTTTTATATATTTTTTTTAATCAGAATCTTTGACTTTGATGTGAAAAAAGTATCAACATTTCTGAATAAAAAGATAGTGAAAGTTACAGTATACATTTATTATGATTTTACAATTCTTGTCCTTTATATTTAATGCATACTGTATATTGCTATCTATCTATCTATCTATCTATCTATCTATCTATCTATCTATCTATCTATCTATCTATCTATCTATCTATCTATCTATCTATCTATCTATCTATGCATTGAGTGCTATCCATCTATCCATCCATCCATCTATGCATCGAGTGCTATAAATACAGTTTATATACAGTATATAGATGTTTATACTGTATACTTATATTGCCTAAGTTTACTGGAGGCCTTTATAGAAGACAATCCAGCATCTGTCACCCCCACCTTCCCCTGTCTTCATGAAATGTTTGTTTGTTTTCCCTCACTGATCCTTGTTCCTGCTCATCAGTGAGGAGATATAATTACTGGCGGAGATTTTGAGGACTTAGTTAATTATCCCCTCGAATTAAAGAAGAGAAGTCACAGACTACACGCCCCGTCCCTCTCATCTTCTGAACTCCAATCCCCATAATGCCTCACCTCCCTCTCTGAGGTCACAAATGACAGGCAAATCAGAACACACACACACACACACACACACACGCTAGACTGGATTCATTTCATGCTGTTATAAGGCTTTATCAAACTGGTTGACACTTTAAGTCAATTAAATTCCCATTCAAAGCTTATTTATAAATGAAAGTTCTTAAATAAAAGACTATATCAAAAACAGTACTTGTAATTATTGTAATTATGATTATTTTCTTTTAGCAAAGCTCAGAGGTGCATTTTGCTTATGTTTTGTTCTTTCTATATTTCCATTTTTTTCTCTCTTCTCCCATTTTCAGTTCTTAAACTCTTGTGAGTGATATCGATCGAAACAAATTGCTCGAGTTTATGCCTGTAATTAGTTCATAAACAGCCGCTTTGAACTGGAAATGCTAAAAGCGCTCTCTCTCTCTCTCTCCCTCTCTCTCTCTCTCTCTCTCTCTCTGTTTGTGTGTATTTGCTAAATTGTGTAAGTGTCGGATATTTTACAAGATCATTTTTAAATAGTTATATACTGTGTTTTTGTTGGGCGTTACAACATTTCATGTTGACCACCCTCTTTTTTTCGGAGTCAGACACACCCTCGCTCTCATCTGATACATCACGGCCAATTAAATACTGTGTCGTGACCTCCTTTTGCAGGGGTGTAGTACGCTCAGATATGGGTCTGATCATTACTAGCATACAGCAACCATCTGTTGAGTGATGTATGCTGTGATTTACCATTTGTGCATTAAATGCATATTTATATTATATATATATTATCGTGAAGCTTTAAGCAAGCTGTAGGAACATTATGATTTATTTGTATTGTGATATTATTGTCATGACAATTAAGCATATTATGACTTTTTTTTGTGAATTATTTATGTAGAAAAAAATGTGCTTATTTGGAAAATAATGTTGCAAATCATAATGGTCCTAAATATAGCCTTCATTACAATTTAAACTAAATATAAGTTCTTGTGATTTTGGGGTGATATGTCCTTCATTTCCCTGTGAATAGTGTCAGTGCTGAAGGTGTTGTAAAAGGTCCTTCGTGTTCGCTCAGATGTGGCGGCATACGCCTGTCAGAGTGCAGTGCTACTTTAAGAGTCGATAATTCTCCTCCATCACGGCCAACACAAGCCGCCTGTCTCAGAGGTCAATGCTCTTTAAACAAATTACTCTGCTCAGACTCTGAAAGCGGCTCCTAATGTCCTCCGGTACTCTCCAACGCCTCTTGCTTTGACACAGCTAAACAGCAGTGAAATTAAACACGCCGCAGAGATCCACCAAGACCTGGGGACATTAAAGACGGCCTGTGATGGGATGTCGGCATCCCGTAAGGTTACGCAAACACGCGAGAGGGTCTCCGTAGTTTATGAGCTGCCAGAACTGGGCCTAAAACAATGTGTTATTCAATAGCCGTCCATTAACACTCTGATCTACCGCTTGTTTGTGTGTGTGTGTGTGTTGGGCTATTTACAGCTCTAGGCTCTTAGCGTCTTCATTTAAAAGGAAACACTGCAGTGGTTTATTGAGTCTGCATCCCTTTGTATCCTTCAAAGAACTGCGTGTTCTGTTAGTTTTTTCATCTTTAACCTTGTATGTTTGTACGATATTGTCTTTTGTTAACACAAGGCCACCGCTGCGCCATCTGATACCTGTATTGGTTATCCATTGATCAGGTCTGGCATGGAACAGCTTGTCAGAAGGCTCCATAAAGAGAGAGAGAGAGAGAGAGAGAGAGAGAGAGAGAGAGAGAGAGAGAGAGAGAGAGAGAGAGAGAGAGAGAGAGAAAATCAAAGCAGGACGGCTGTTTGTCCCTTTGCCAATAGCTCTCAACTCACAAATGCTCTCTTTAGCTGATCTGGCTATTTTAAAAAGTCCATCCAGATGTTCCCTTTAAATTCCTCATGAAATGGCTTGATGAGTGTATTTTTTTTTCATTTTCTTGTGTTGATGTATTCCCTATTGAAATTGAATTAGAAATTTTATATTTGTTATAAACAATTTTATTTATTGTTTTTTTTTTTTAAATAAAAAAAATGATTAAATTATAAAATATTATATTTTAGAATAATATTGTTTATATCTTATGTACAGTATATATATATATAAAAATCAAATTCTATATGTATGTTAATGTTATTAATGTTAATGTTAAATTAATATAGAAATGATATATTTATTTATACATACAATTCTCTATATAAATGACGTTATTTAACACATATATATAGTATTTGATTATTTTTAATAGACAATACAGTTTTTATTTTTGCTTTGAGCTGATATCGGAATTGGCACAAAAAAAAAAAAAAAAAACTTTTTTTTTACACAGAACCTTTTTTGGGAGACTTGGTCTCAAAAGTACCTTAAAAGATCAGCAGGAACATCCCTATAAACAAATTGGAATGACAGATTGTGCATGGGAATACATTCCGTCCATATCTATGACCCACATTTGGAGGCAGCAATGATCTCCTTTGGCTCCTAACAAGGGGAAAGTGAGAGATATAAATTAAGATATATATATGTATGTGAGCGCTCTGGCTCTAATAGACACTTTAACGGAGGCAGGCCTCCTGAGCGCTTTTACAAACGATTCCCAACAATGACACCCGCCATAAATAAAGCTCAACGTCGGACTCTAATTGCATCAAAGCTATTGCTTTCTATTTAGGCATGGTCACTGGTGACCACGGCCTTAACGCTCCACTGGAGGCCTGGGAGAGAAGGAGAAAGAGGAATAGAGACGTACGGCAGGAGCTATCACCCTTCCAGACTATTTGTCCTAATCAGTGACACCCATTTACCAGAATTGGCGAAAATGAACTATACTTCATACAGAAATTGTACACTTACCGGCCTTCATTTGTCACGGCACATTCGAGGGCCAGTAAACTTTTCCCTTCCTCCGATGGGATTGTAGACATGCATCAAAATGTTAAAAAATGATTTGCGAGGGAGGCCCGTCAGACATTTATCAGAACTCGGGAACATTATTTGCTAATTTCAAAACCTGCGGCGTGACAGGGTGCTTCGTCTTTTAACCCGCCGTGACCGATCTGGACTCTTTCTGTTATTAGTACGAGTCAAGCGCTTTTTCTGCTTCCTATTTCTCACTTTTTCCCTCCATCTCGGGACCCCTCCCCTCTTTTTTTGGCCGCTTCTAACGAGACTCATTTGTCTATCACGCCGATGACAACGTCGCCCCGTTCGGCTCCCCGAGACTTTGACCACAGCGTGCTCTCGGGCTCTCCAAGGGCTCCAAACTCCCGGCCTGTTGATTGGCCGGCGGCCCTGATAAATCACAAAGTTTCCTTGTCAAGGTGAAGGTATCGACTCAACTGCGCTGAAACTGACAAAACGCACAGAGGAGGAGACGGTCATTTATCATAGCACAAAAGGACAAAGGGGTCATCTCGCCCCTTCACTCACTCGGGCCATCTCGATCCTGGCACGCATGCACACGGGCACACTGGATCCAAGCGCTGGTCTTCATTAGACTAATTACTGACATTTAGAGGCAATTAACCTCTGACGCAAGTGTTTCAAAATGTAAAGAGTGGATTTTTTCCATTTCACCTCCCTTCTGTAGTTCCGCTCTCGTCCACTTCAAAAGGCTCGTCCACTTCTCGAGGAAGTCGCTGGAAGAGGACGATCTTCTAGTGGGGTCTTTGTAAGCAGATTGGGAGGGGGCGGTTGGAAACAGGAAAGATGGTAAACAAATCTAAACGCTGGCACATGAAACGGCATATCAGCGAATTATCAGCCAGCCGTTTGCACTGGGCTATCTGTCCATCAGACACTCGTCCCCACCCACTGCCTTTGGCCTCGCTGAGCACGAGCTGCATCTGATAGGACTGCACACACACACACACACATATGCAAACACACTCAGAACTACCAGAAGTAATCAGTAGCAGGGAGGAAATGTAAACAGAGGTGTTTGAACGCAGTCCAGGAGTTGTTTTCCTCTCCGTCTCCATCATGTTCACTACATCAAGTACAACAAAACTGTCTTCCACACTTAAAAGAGTGCATGAACGAGTTCTAAACAGCGGAAATCCATTCCTTTTCTCTATATTGTTTTGTAAGATTCAAATCCATTTAAATGTGCCATTTAGAACTGAATAGAGAATGTTTTTTTGAATCCAGTTCAATTGAATTAAAATGAGTTCAGTTAGAAAAGCAAGTTGACTTGACATCCTTATATGAAAGCTTTGAAGAGTTTCAAATCCTTAAAGTTTAAAGGGTGATAGATGCATTACATATATTTAGAAATGACAACAAAGATTTTACTAGTGTACAATCACAATGAATTAACGACTTCCAGAGTCTTTTATTCAGATTCACATTTTGAAGATTCAGATTAAAAATGATTACAATTTTGAATCAGAATCAAAGGTTCTGAATCAAAAGAAGAAAAGATGCCTAATCTTTTTAAATCAGAATTGACATTCATGAATTAAAAGGAGCAAATTAATATTATTATTATTATGCACAGTTTAGAAGACACTAATCCAATATTATGTATTCTATATTTTAAATGTAATTATTTTTTCAATCAAATTTTATATTTTTTAATGGAAATGTCTTTAGAGAAAACGAATGGAGAAAAACACTTGGCGACTCTCTATTGCGCTCTCGTCTAATGATACAAGTGTACTGGGGAACTGCTCACTAATAACTAGAACCAAGAACTGAGTCCTTCTCAGCAGATGAGAATTTTTCTTCTCAGACAGTTGTTTGAGAAATATTATTACTTCAGAGAGGAGCGCGCCATTATTGTGAGCAATGTCACACCATTGGGGATTGTGGTGATATTTTAACGCAATATTGTGACAAGCTACAACTCTATAATAAGCAGAGGTCCAAAAAAGATTCAGTCAACCTCTGCATGTGCTGGAAGGGTCGAATGAACCTTCTCTCCTTAAAGAGAGTTGCACTGGAGTGATTTGGGTATGATTGGCCCTGCTGGTTGCTATTTTGGCTCAGTCCATTTTTTCTTTTTTTCTTTTTTTTTTTACCTCTGGCAGCTTTAAATAGGTTTGTCCTCACTAAGTCAGAGAAATTAGTCATGCTCCAGTGGCCAGCACTCCTCTGATGGATGGGGCGCTCTCTCGTTCCCAAACATCTTCCCGTGTGCAGCCCTCTGACCCGGGCCTAACCCATGCGCCACATTCATCGCCGAATTTATTTATAGATTAATGAGAGAAGCCACAAAGTATTGACCGGCAGAGGAAAACACAACTCATCTCGAATGAGGACGAAATGCAGCAATAATTTAGCGGCCATTGATTTTTTTCCCCCCCACTTCATCCATGTATCGATCTTCATTTTACAATATTCGTTTGCGTCTGCGATCGGGGGAACCCAATTCGATTTGATATCGGCGGGCCGTTTGAGTCGGATCCGGCGGAGGTGAGTCACATGGATGGAGAATGCTGACAAAAGGAGGAAAAAAAGACAAATGGAAGGGGTGGAGGTCTTTTTTAACCTTCCTTGTTACAGAAATAGACTTGAAATGTAATTTCTGTCAGGGAAATAAAATATGAAGGGCCTAGATCGTGAGAGTGGGATTCTCTTGTCCTGTCGACACTTTATCGGTGGCTCGAGCGGCCCCCTCTCTCTCTTTCTCATCATCATGCCTGTATCGGTTCAAAGTTCATGAAATTTCTATGAGCATTGATCTGCCTCCATTGATTTTTTTTCTCCCACACTCTTTTTTTTTTTTTTTTCACGCCGCAGATCTTTGAAATTTTAATTTCCGGAGTATCTGAATTTCTTGGAGATGAAATAGCTTCCTCGGAGACAGCTGGCAATAAAATGAAGAAGTTAGCGCCATGTCGAAGAGCTCCAGCTCTCTCTGTTCTCTGAAAACCCCACTTCACCCCCCCCCCCACCTCTTCTTCCCTATATTGCTCTTTTTCTTGCTCAAATCAGGCTTGAAATTCAAAGCATTGTAATAGTACAAAACTAGTCAGCCATCAGCTAATTTCTCCCCTTTTAGTTGTCTATGCCTCGTTCTTTTCCACTTTAATCCCAAAAATCGCTTTTCATTTGGTTTATCACCTAGTCCGCTTTGTGGTCGCCTATCATTAGTCTTTTTTCTAATAAAGCGTTTTATACATTGTTAGTCGAGTTGTAGTGACCAAAAATGTCAAACATTTTAAAACGCAATATATATATATATATATTAGGGCTGTCAAAAGATTAATCGCGATTAATCACATCCAGAATAAAAGTTTGTGTTTACATAATATATGTGTGTGTACTGTGTATAATTATTTTGTATATATAAATACACACACATGCATGTATATATTTAAGAAATATTTGCATACATATACTGTATATATATTTATATAGTTTATATTATATATAAATATATATTTTTTTATATATAAATAACACATTTTTCTTAAATATATACATGCATGCGTGTGTATTTATATATGCAAATTTAATTATACACAGTACACACACATTTATTATTAAAAACTAACTTTTATTTTGGATGCGATTAATCGCGATTAATCTTTTGACAGCCCTAATATATATATATATATATATATATATATATATATATATATATATATATATATATATATATATATAACATATATATATATATATATATATGTATGAGAATATGATTCTGTATATAATTTTTTTACAAGAGAAAAGTTTCTGTTGTGAGACGCATCTGTGGCAGCTGCTAGCATGTCTCACTTGTTAACAACAACAAAAAAGTCCTTAGTTCTTCTCTCAGATTATATTTCAGGTCAAATAAATTCTAATTTTGAAGGTGGTCTGCTTTTGGTAAAATTACTGAATTATTACTACATCTTGGTCAGGCAGTTACAGGAAGATGATCATAATTGCAATGAAATTGACCTCATTTAGAGCGAAATCCAGCAGCTGTGCTGGAACAAATGAATGTTTTCCTGTTTTTATTATGCTGCATTACACTCAGAAACTCTTTTTGCCCTTTGATGCTTTTCCCTTTTCATTTTTTTCCCCTTTCTTCTATGTCTCTGTAGCTTAGCTGTAGAACAATGGGCAATCCGTGTTAAAAGACATATCCTTTCCACGTTTTTGTTTTCACAGAGCATGTTGACAACAGTCAGGCATCCTCCGTTCCCTTAAGAAACCAGAGATGGGCAGCACTATTCAAGATCTCTCTCCGCTTTAAAATCTCTTGCGTTTCCCCTTTCTGATTTGTGTTTGTAGAAGTAAAAAAAAAAAGTGGAAAAGTGGTTCTTGATGGTGGGGGTGGGGCGGAGATAAGCTCGCAGCAGTTAAGGATAATTAGACAAAGTAATAGAGAGCAACAGCAAGAAAGCCATTCATTATCAGAGCCAAAGATACACACTTATCATCATCATGGGATGTAATGGACGTCTGGAATGCAAGCACAGTTTTTTTTAAACCAAATGAAAATAATTTGAATAGAATTTAATGTAGAATTTAAGTGTGTTCAAATAGATTGAAATTCATAACTGTTTTTTTTTTATTTCATTTTCCATTTTGAATTACCAATAACATCTTATCAAACAACATATGCGTCATTTCCAGAGAATATATCATAATTTATGCATTTTATTATATTTAAGTTAATTTTCATTTTATGGCCGCAGTGGAATAACACTTCATTACCCAGAATGCTTTACGCCAAAGTCTTCAAAACATATATTTTTTACACACCCTAAGAAACTGTCTATTCTTAATTTTTTTTTTTGCTTCTCTACAGTTTTCTGCTGTTTCTGAGTTTAGACCAGTGAGAAATGCCAATTGAATATCCTTTACCGATTCAGAATTTTACCATATTCAAATCCAGATTTTTCTACAGAAAATGACCTATACAGTTTTTACATAGTATATTTAGTGCATCAAGTAAGTTTTCTCCGTCTCATAACTTTGCGAATCCGCGCAGCTGCGTTTTATTGTGATTGATTGCGATCGTGTCACTTCCCTGTGATGTTACTATGGGACACTTCTCTTATTGCTAAATAAAAACGTGTCACAGTTTAGTATCTGCCGCACTCTAGCGTGTCAGCTTTGAAGAATGACAATATATACAGTCTGCGAGAACAAGGTCAAAACACTCAATCTTGAAATATATGGAGACGCGCACACACATACATGTAGACACACACACACACACAGGCTCTCTCTGGATGTAAAATCAGAGGCTGTTTTATGTTAAATCCCTGGCAGATTGTGCTTAACATTCTCTTTTACAAATGAGGGGTGAAAAAAACAACTAAACATGATGACCAGCCCAAGGAGCTTTAGATTTGTCATCCATCAAACGCAAACCCTTCTGTTCATTCACTCCGCTCTCGTTCGGCCCGAAAAGCATGCTAGCTCATTAGCAAGCACATTTCCCTTTTATACGGTCGGCTCCATAATTCATAACGGTCCCGTACGAGACGTGAGCCTGATTTGATTTAACGTGCTCAGTTATGCTTGAGTGCTAAACGGCGTTCAGCCCCCCTCTCTCCATTCCGGATGGATAGAACAAACAAACAGAAAATGGTTGACAAATGAAGACGTAAGCAAAACACTCTGCCACTGACATACGCCAGGCTTCCAGATACTCACACACACACACACACACACACATGTTGTGAAAAGCAGTGGTGAGTACGGCAATATCCAGCACTTACACACACACTCTCTCTCTCATTATCCGTGAGGTCAGTAAGCAGAATTGGGAAGAAACGGAGAGATCAATACAAATTATCCCTGAGCAAACCAGCGCTGACAGCCTGAATTGCAGCATATGTTTACCCAAAATCGGGCAATTTATCTTAATATCAGCAAAGTAATGCGGAACAGGTGAAAGGTCACCTACTCTCCCCACCTCATAATTACCCAGCTCTAAAACAGGAAAGTGCTATTGATTGGCCGAGCCTGGGGCTGGGGGGCCGGCTCAAAGGCCAGTGGGAGGGGCTTAGCCTCAGGTCTGGGCTGAAAGAGAAAGAGATAGAGAGTGTGTGTACGTTGTGAACGTTTGATAGTTCAACAACAGCAGTGAAGGAGAAAGCAAGATGCTTGCAGGAGTCTGTCTGGATTTAAACTGTTATTGCGCAATCTGTTCTCCATATTTCCCAGCTGGCCCAGTAGCACTGATACCCCCCACACACACCAAAACCACATCTGTTTCTCCTTCTATTCATTTCTCTGTTATTTTTATCAATTTGATGTGTTTGTAATCACAAAAGTCCTTTCCTTATAAAAGTTTTATCATGGTAACCATAGTTTCCACTAAAATATTATGTGTAATAGAGTTATTAGTGGTGTTTATTAAGACACTTAAATGTAAATCCAATGTATTTATATTGAAGGAGGGACCGGAGCCATATCTAAAGACCAGAATTACTTGGATCAGTAAATCTGACAACACCCATAAAACCCTAGCAACATTTAACATTTACATTTAAGAAAATGTAGATGTTGTTATGTACAATTATGTTATTGTATTGTGTCAGAAACTGTAATTACCTTTTATTTATTGCTAATATCAGTTTTTTTGTAGTTACTGTATGTTGTGGTATTTTGCTAGAAACTATGATCACCATTTCTTTATTTTTATTTATTGAAAATTCCTCCCCGTGATTTTCACACAGCTGTAGTTAATAATTCCTGGCGTGTTTGAGATGGAGGATCTCTGAGGTGAGGGACTGTCTCGCGCTAATGAAGGTCTCACTGACCTCTTTTACTGCATTAGCATCTGATCAATAACTGAAGAGCGTTTAGCGCCCACTGTTCCGATACATTTATCAAACGCACACATTCCTTCATCAGCAAAGGCTCAATGTCAGAGCACAGAACAACATGTTGCTGCTCGGGGCTGCGCTGTGTGAAAGTGCCATCAGAGCGGCTGTAAATCTGCCCGCTTTTGGGCCATATTTAATGTCACCGAGTGCTGCTTTTATTATATGTCCCAGGGCAAATACACATCCTGAAGGGCCAGTGTCAAAGTCCATGATCCATTTGTGTAGTCCCAGACCCCCGACATAAGAAAGCAGCCAAAATGATGGATTCCCTCATATGGGCAAATTCAGGCATAATGAAGTGCTATAATACAAACATTTACATCTGCCCTCCTGTCTGGAGGAGTCGGGTGGCGTCCGTCTAGGAACGAGGAAAGGGGGAGGTGAAGGTGTGTGTGAGAGAGCTACATCCTTGTGAAAGCCATGTCATGTAAAATCAATACGCCCGATCAATGCTTTATTAACAAGCCGACATCTTACTTCGGATTCCTGCACGCCACTTTGTCTTCAGCCATGCAAGATGGCATGTCAAATAGCATCACCGCTGTCACACGATGACACGCATACGTGTGCGCCAAAACACAACCGCCGTCTTGATATTGATCAGATTGGATTGATTGGATTGCCGTCCCCTACTACACTTAGATGTAATTGTAGCACTTCATCATAAAGTCACCCAATTATTTCCAGGAAGTTTCCTGTCTAATATGCTCATCTTCTCCTCTCAGGCTGTCATCGCTCATTCTCTGCTTTAGTTCTTTCTCGCGTTTCTCCCCGTTACCGTCAGAGCAGAGTTCAGCAGCAAATAGCGTGCTGAGTAAGGGAAACAGACAGATTTGATCTCTCAAAAGAAAAAGCGCATTGATTCATACGGAATCATCACTGACAACGACATCTACATTCATGTCTGATAATATTTTTGTGCTGATGTTCTACTGGCTTTTTTCTTGCTCCCTCTCTCTGATATCTTCCTTCTTAAAGTTGAAATATGTCATTTTATATTTTCATTTTTATAGTCTCAACCAAAGCTATCAGTACGTCTGGCCAATAGCAGATAGTGTTCAGGAAACCGGTTTGAAATCAGTCACAAAAATCATATTTAGGCACTAGATTTTTAGAGCATTTTTCCTAAACACTCTCGCATCTGCATGGCAATGCACTTAAAGTTGCAATGAAACAGAAGTAGCGACAGATCTTTTCTTCCATATTGTGACGTACATCCAAGTGTAACGGATTCTCGAAAAATAAAAAATAAAAGTAAGGTGTTTTCACTGAAAGGTCTAGTTTTGGCATTTTGGGGAAAAAAAACAAAACACATTACGAGGTCAAAACATTTGAAAAAATCACATGATCTATAACATGCATTTAGAAAGTAGATAGGGTGAATTTTAATTTAATGGCGACTTTAAAAACCTGCTGCTTGTCTTAGTATTGTAGTGATGTCTTTTGCATGGGCATTCACATTCAGGAAATGTACAAATATTATATTTACTCCCTTGAGTGTGACATCATTTCCTGCTGCCCGTATATGTTGAAAATAATTTCACATGCTTATAGTCTAGTATGACCATAATAGACCTCCATGCACTCTTCTAAAGCTTGTTAAACACAATGCATGCGGTAGCAGGAAGTTGAGATTATGATTCATGCACTTGTATACAGAGTAGCTATGTCTGATTTATAACCGGAGCACTTCATACTCAAAATTCCAATTTGAGAGGGAGGGGACATGTGTGTGTGCGGCATGTGTGTGTGTGTGTGTGAAAGAAAAGATTAATTACTATTTGTGGCCAGCAATTTCATGAGGCCAGCCCCAGCACAGCTGTGAAATGATAGCGCCCTACATCAGTTTGTAGTCAACCATTCACAGATTATTAAAGCTCTGTAAGATGAAGTGTTCCTCCTGCCTGCTTTGCTTTAGCGCACTATGGCGGAGAGATTGCGAGAAAGAGGGATAAATCTGAAAGGGAGCAATAGCCAGACATATGTCATCATCGCCCATTGCCCATAAATCCAGCGGGTGCTTCAGGAAGTAGGACTGATACAGACTTCACACGGTTGACAGTCGCAATCGAGTGGTGTGTGTGTGTGTGTGTTTGTATTAGTGTGCCTGTTTCATTCATAATGTATCCGCTAACTCCTTTAAATTTATCTGATCAATTATAGGCCTCGTTCTTCCAAATAGTAGAGGTGATAGATGTGGCTCTACGTGGCATGACAGAATATTGCACACCACGTTATTACCTTTTATTCAAATGCTCAAACCTATCTGGAATAAAATGCATGATGGGTGCATATGTTCTCAAGAGCGAATGTAATAACATTTATGATGGTGCATATGAAAACGCAAATCTGATCATTTGTTTTGCCTGCGCAGGATGCTAACGGATGGCGTTTCTTGTTTTGCGGTTTAGCTTTGAACGAACCAACTATTGACTACGGCTTCCAGAGACTGCAGAAGGTCATTCCCAGACATCCAGGTGATCCGGAGAGGTTGCCCAAGGTCAGTGATTCTGTGTGTGTATGTGTGTGAAAGAGCTATTTATCATAGAAATGTCAAAATGGGAAACAATTCACTGGCTAGATGAGCAAGCGCATGCAATCGCTTTTGGCAAGTCATCACTATGCAATCCGGCGTGTTTGGATTCCGCCGGAATCGCGCAAACTTTCGGCACGTCGAAATGGTTCAATTAAGTATTTTTCCACCCCAGTAGGCAGTGGCGATTGTAATCTAAGCAGAGGCCTTTTTCAGATGGGTGATTATTTTGGTCTTGTTTTCCTTTCATTTTCCAAAGCTAGATCCAGTTTAATCTTTTGTTTACAGAGCTTTCCGTTAAAAGTCCTTGTCTTAGCAGGTTAATAAATGAGTTTTGTGCGCGTTAATATGGGCAAGCCCTCTCTCTGGGCTTTTTAGCTTCATTTATTTATTTTTTCCCCACTTAAATTCCACAAACCATGCAGTTTGCCTGCGGTTCCCATGTGGTCGACACGTATCAGAGTTCTGTTGTTTTGATGTGTGACATGAAAGACAAAGCGTGTCAGTTGGACCTTTTCTATTTCCTATTCTTTGATTCGTCCCTTTTTTTTTTGCTCATTTAGCTTTGATAGGATCTATGACTTGTGCCTGGCTAATAGAAAACGTGCTAATTTCCCATCTGAGAGTGGCACGGCGCCGAGGGCTTTTCTTAATAATATGTTAAGAGATTATTTTGTACTCTGTTCGTGGGTGCTGACCACCACGGAGGCCTAATAACAGATATCATACAAATATCTATTAAAGCCCAGCATGGGAGCAGCCGCTATCATTAACTTCCGCTGAACAGCTCTGGAACGACGCGGTCTCTGCGCCAGCGTCCCGCGGACATGCACCAAACTAAGAATCCGTAAGACTCTGCCCCACGCCACATGATGTGTTTCAATTACACTTGGCTCTCTGTCTCTGTGGAGGCCAATATCTGGACAGGAAATCTCATTCCAGTAAATGTTTAAACTATCCATTATGAAAAAAAGAAAAAAAAAAAGCCACCCTGCTTGAGCATTTCTAAAGCTGAAAAAAATAAAAAATAATAATAATATAAAATAAAATAAAATAAGAAATACATCACTAACAAAAAATGTGATGGAAATGTCTTTTTTTTTTTTTTTTCAAGTGCATTCGATCTCACTCATCTCAAATTCAGGTAAACCCTCAGCACAGGGCCATCACACCAGAGCAGTTCCAATAAACAACATAAATATTTGATTTTGGCTTCTAATGGACCCAAATGTGAGTTCAGCAGCATGTAAATGAAAGTGCCAAGTGATTCATCATAGTTACCGCAGCCGTCTGCACCTCTATCGCGTTCGAGGGTCACAGCCAGCGCCACGCAAAGCAGCAATTGACCCTTACACATATTCTCAATAAGAGGCAGAGCGTCTGGGAGGAGCGGCTGCATTAGATGTTACGGGCGGGAGACAGAACGCTGTAATAAGAGGTTTCGGGGGGAGGGATGTACACAGTGTGTTAGCAATAAGGTAAAGCCATCACACTTGTGCTCGCCCGCTCGACTCAGCTGTAGAGTTGATAATACGCCCCTGATATCGATTCCTAGATTGTTTTTTTTTTTCCTTTTCCTTTTCCTTCCTTCTTTTCAGTCGGGGATCTACAATGCACAAGCTCTGATGGGGGATCGTAGCAGGACAGAAAGCCAATATGGCGTGCATGTATTGCTTTGGACATCACTTTATTAATGCAACTAATAAATATGAACACAAAGCATATATTTCTCAATTATTTTACTGTTAACAGTACTTTTGAAATCACTAACATATTCATTCTATAGAATTGCAGTTTACCTCCATAATTTTAGATCAATTCAAAATTTGCTGCTCAATACAAGAGGAGGTGTGTCCATTGAACACATTTATATATGAAGGTGGCGAGAGGGAGTAAAAAGTAAAAAGCAATATGTGAAGTCACTCATGTGATGAGGCAGGAGATTGCTAAAGGGACCTTCCAATCCTCTTTCTTTTAAGTCCTTGTTTGAAATCAGTGTCATCCATTTGTCTCGATATAACACTGAGACAAACACTGGAATGAAAATCTGATCAGGCCCTGTACGTTCACTTACGTGCCATCAAATAATCTTTAATGCAATCATATAGTGGTAACCTGTCGGCCGTATTCTCGCGTTCATCAGTTCCATTAGCCTTCGCGTCCTGTTTCAGCTCGCAAACACCAATCTATTCCGCTTTCCGTTCAATCTAATATACAAGAAAAATTATTAGAAATGCATTCATGTTGAGCAATTACCCATGCATTAAAATTCATCTTCTCTCTCTCGGCTTTGCGAGGTAGCTACACGTATTGGCCCCGCACTTCTCAATGTATTCATCACCTCAGGCAAGAACTAACAGAATAATTGCTTTACACTTTTATAATGACATTAGCACCTCCAGCCCCTCACCTCACTTGGCTTCTTTAACAGTGGTGATATATACCACTCAAGATACTCAAGAATGATAATAACAAGTTTTCCATTTAAACGATTCTCGTCCACCGGCGGAACAATGAGCTCTTGTAATAATAAGCCCTCGCATTTGTCACGAAACAAGCCCTGGGATCGTTTCGGGCTTAAATAGTTCTCAGTCTAACCTGGAGTCTTGTGTCGATGCAGAAAAGGAAGGGGAGTCAATTACACTTAACGCCGCCGCACTGAAATTTACATGGAAATGCTTTTCGAACACCGCTCACCGCTAATCATATTCTCAGCGTGAGGCCGCGAGGATGAGAGGGGCATGCTGGAACAAAACAAACTCATTCACAGCCTCCTCCAGCGATTGGCCAATGCTTTCGATGCATATAGACTCCCACTTCAACGCACGCCGCTAAATCTAGTTCATTAGCAAACGCACCTCGTGGCAAATGACAGATTAGAGCTGAGAAGACGTGACGTTTTCTTAAACTATCCTTGCGCCTCTTCCTCCTCTCGGCCACCATATGGACAAGAAGTTCAAGTATGTGTCTGCCGGGGTGAGGTTTCGGCGACGTTAATTGCGATAATCGGCGGGTGAAATTGGGAGGCATGTAAGACGTCTTGTGATATGATGACTGAGATGATGAGTAATTATTAGCGGCTCAGAGAAACACTTAATCTTGCTTAGAGAGAGACGAGAGCTGGACTAGGACAGCTGGGTCTTTCATTGACACTACCTGCTGAATGACAAGTGTAATTCTTTATTTGTATGCAAACTAGACGCTTGCAACATGAAACGGAGCCCCCAATTTCAGAGGTAAATGCCCATTTGAAGAAGCAGTCATCCGCTTAGGCTCAGGTTTGGAGTGCGTCTCTATAAAACACATGGGCCTGTGATTAATCTTGATAAATACAGATCCAACATGGCGCTTGTGCATGGGAATGAAATAGCCATCGAGCCATGATGAAGGCGCTCCGCGCTACGCACTCGCAAGGACAATGCCGTGAATGTGGTTACACTCAAAGTGCAAATCGACAAGTCAGCAAATTCAAGACATGCTTAAATGAAACAACAATATAGTATAATTTCCCTAAAAAGCAGCTCTTGTGTACCCGTTGGAAGAAAACAAGCCGGCAGCCAATGCAAAACGTATTAAAGACACGCTTGTTGGCAGCTTAGGTGTGATTTTTGAAGGGAAAAATAAGCAGAAGGTTAATCCTTGTTGTGTTATAAGTGGGGGGAAAGCTTGCAGACGGGGATAAGCGAGAGTTCCCGGCGTCCGTGTCCCAGGGCACAGCCTCTCAGCCCGCTTTGGAGAGGAAGTCGTTTATGAAGTCCTTTACAACAGCCAGAGAAAGAGGGTTAATTGAAAAATTTCCTAATGTCATTATGAAAGAACTAGATTAACCCGAGCTAATTCACTTTATTGTCCTGAAGAAAGAGGAATGGGCATTGAACTCTTCTGCAAATTTAGGACATGAATTAGGGGTGAGATGTTGTCTTTGAGGACTCTGCCAGTTTAATTAAGATATGGAAAATGACTCATTGTTCTTCTGAGCTAAAGTGCGTGGAATTAGTAGCCGAACGCAGCGTCTGTGTTTGACTCGGTGCGGCGAGCTTGTGTTTGTTTGTTTAATACCCACAAGGCCACTTCGTTGAAAAGCAAGTCCTTATGTTGACTCATTTAGCTTAGGTTACACACCACTTCACTAGTCTAACTAAGTCAAATGAAATGTGACTAAGAAATGAAAGAATGCATTTGATAATGTATAATTAAAAAACGCTTTATTTCCACTCGTCAGCTTGTGTATTTTTCCCAACCAGAGATTAGGGCTTCGAAAGTGTACCCGGACCAACATGCACGCTTATTGTTCATGTGCAGTGTACTGGCTGATGGTGTTTATATGTCTTTATGACTGATTATGTTGCATTCTGGGTGTATATTGCAGGAGGTGTTGCTAAAGAGAGCCGCTGACCTTGTGGAAGCACTGTACGGGATGCCACACAACAACCAGGTACAAACTCATGCTAATGAAGCACCTTTTCTCTTCCTTTGCACGGTGGCTGTAATTAAATCAGCATTGGTCTCCTTTTGCTACATTCCTGTATGTTTCAAAGCTTGCTGGGGGCCTTTGTACTGTAGCTGTGTGAAAGCTTGTTTTCTTCAACTACTTCTGCTTTTTTGCAATTTAATTCATGGCTGCGGCTCTTGGTGCAAAGTGACGAGTTAATCACTCAAAACACATGCACACAGCCATATACAGGCTTATTTAAATGGGAGGATAACCTTGAACTTGGCCCTAAAAGGTGCACTTCTGGAATACATTCTACAGAGAGGTCCAGCTATGCATGAGAGGTCTAATACATATTCAGAAGAAATGATCCATTACATTATTTTCCCCCAGTCGAGTAGCAGAGGTGAAGACATTGCAATCCAACTACTGCGAAACAGATGCAAACGTGGTGTCATTTATGTTTACCTACAGATAGAAAATACATATTTATATTTGTGTGTATATATGTATATATATGTATATATGAAAATAATGTGTGTGGTTCAGGTATACTATACGTTTATTGCCACAAAGATGGCAATATCTGCAATCTTTGTCCTCATGGGGGCATTTTTTTTTTTTTTTTTTTTTTGTCCCCATGAGGAAAACAGCTTATAAATCATACTAAGTCATGTTTTTTGAAAATGTAAAAATGAAGAAAGTTTTCAGTAATGGGTAGGTTTAGGGATAGGATTAGGGGATAGAATATACAGTTTTTAGAGTATAAAAATCATTATGTCTTTGAGAAGTCCCAATAAACATGGAAACCCAACGTGTGTGTGTGTGTGTGTGAGAGAGAGAGAGAGAGAGAGAGAGAGAGAGCGAGAGAGAGAGAGAGAGAGAGAGAGAGAGACAGATTCAGAGTACCTTTTTTTTCGATAATTGATCCATTTTTACACATACATTGACTTCTGTTTCATGAATGAAGCCCAATGATTTCAAATTCTCTGGCTCTAAATTCTTTTTGAGAACATACTGACAACTTTCTTCTCTGTTTCTGTGTGGTAGGAGATCATTCTGAAGAGGGCCGCAGATATCGCAGAGGCTCTGTATAGCGTCCCACGTAACCACAACCAGATCCCGTCCCTCGCCAACACGGCCTCTCACGGCGGAATGATGGGGGTCAACTCATTCGGCAGTCAGCTCGCCGTCAACGTCTCAGAGACCTCACAAGGTATGTGGCAACAAATGATGATCAGCATGTAGACTGCAACGAACAACAAACTAAGTTAGCCTAATGGTGTTTAGTTGATCATTGTTGACTGACAAGTGCCAAAAACCCCTTAAAACTATCAAAGCAGATAGTCTAACCAGCATAGCCAGGCTAGAGAACTTGCTAACCACTTTAGTTATTCATCTGTGAGTATCAAAATGAGTTATATACGTATCTAGAAAAATGCTTGCAACGATTAGCGAACATTAGCGAGCTGCTAGCAGCATGAATCATGGCACAGGCCGGTTGCAGCTTTATCTTTCCTGGCTGTGTATAGCATAGATCCCAGGAGGTGCATGACCCTGTCCCCATCTCTCCGCTGCCAGCCTGCCAGAACACGCAGCGCTATCTCACACACTGCATTTAGCCAGTGTACTGATAATAGGTTTACACCTGTTCCATTGTTGCCTCCTCTCAGGTCAGGACAGGGAAAAATCACACTGGAATACACG
This sequence comes from Squalius cephalus, assembly GCF_949319135.1. Taxonomy (NCBI): domain Eukaryota; kingdom Metazoa; phylum Chordata; class Actinopteri; order Cypriniformes; family Leuciscidae; genus Squalius; species Squalius cephalus. The sequence goes on from NC_137140.1 coordinate 31,947,249, forward strand.
CTACAATGCTGAATATTCTCCTTACATACATGGAGGTGAATTTAACGCACAGCTGTGTGGAACGGAAAGGTTAACACATTAGGCCTATAAATAGCATATATAATTAGCATTAACAACTTTGGTGATAGCATCTACCTGAAAAATTTAAATGTACATACCGCATATTGTGGCACTTTTTAACCAATGTCTCTCCGTCCGCAGTGGGCTACAGTCGCAACACGAGCAGCGTGTCGCCTCGCGGTTACGTGCCCAGCAGCACCCCGCAGCAGTCCAACTACAACACTGTCAGCAACAGCATGAACGGCTACGGCAACACGGGAATGCCCAACCTGGGTGTGCCCAGTTCACCGGGCTTCTTGAACGGGTCCTCTGCAAATTCTCCCTACGGCAGTAAGTATCAAGGTAATGACAAGCACCCCGCTCTCTGTGTCCCCACCTGTGCTTCCCCTTTCTTTTGACACTCCTTTGTTGTGGTTCTGTTGGTTGTTTGTTGTTTTGTTTTTTTGTTATCTGTTGGGAATGTGTGCTACTGGATAAAAGGAGGGGTGACTCTGGAGGCTGAACAACCGAGACATTTAGCAAATCCGACCAATCAAAGCAAAACAAATTTCAATTATAAAGGAGGCCACCAAACAGCACTCTAAAAAAAAAAAAAAAAAAAAAAAAACATTAAAAAAAAAAAAAAAAAAAAACTAAAAAACAATGTTTTCGGCAAAATGACCCAGTCAGAGTCGATAAGAACGCCTATTATCCAGAAAGTGGCCAAGGCAGGACATCTCATTTCCCATTTCAACTCCATTTACCTGATTTGCTCGTTTGTTTTAGTCCCCCCCAAAAAGACCCGCAACCCAAATTTCCCCCCCATATCCTCATAACCATTTCTCCCTGATTTGTTTTCATTCCATGAATATGATTTGAAAAAGAGGCGAGGCCCGGCTCTCTGACTCTTCGTCTGTAAGAAGTGAACTCTCTCTGAGTGGTGACTATGTCTGCTTTGTTGCAGTAGTTCCGTCGAGCCCTACCATGGCAGCCTCTTCGGTCAGCCTCTCTTCAAACTGTAGCAGTACACACGGCATTTTCTCATTCTCACCTGCCAATGTCATCTCTGCAGTGAAACAAAAAAGCGCCTTTGCTCCAGTTGTCAGGCCCCAAGCATCTCCACCTCCTTCTTGCACCAGTGCAAATGGCAATGGACTTCAAGGTGAGAGCCGAATCCCTGCTTTTAGTTCGCCCCGCAGTTGCCTCACCTGTTGGGTCGCATCATTGCACTCTGGTACCCAGAGACGCCACCCATCCGCCATCCGCCGCTTAACGAACATGGCCTCCCGCCCGCATCAATTATGCATTCGCGTTTGGATGGGCGGATGGATGGACGGATGAGTGGTCGAATAAGTGCAAGAACGCATTATGCATGCGGGCATGTAGAATGCATGTGCATGTGTGGGTGTGTTTATTGATTTATTTATCTTTCATTAATGATTAAGCAAAGTTAAGTGTCTCGGGAGATTTCGTACTCGAGTGACTGGGATCGCTATAATTCGGAAACATCTTGCGCAAATAAAATTGATGCTCCTGCTCCATTATTCACCGTCCTCTTTTGCATTCAACCTGAGCTGAACATATGTAATATTCTCTTCATATTCTATTTACTTTAGCTGTACACGCTGCCCCCTGGCCCTCAGAATACTGTAGCCAGTTAAAAATTTATGTATCCTACAATAGGAGCGCAGAAGGGCAGACATGTTAACGCCTCGCCGTGCTCGCTCACTCGACATGGACTAACATTGCTGAAGAGGAACTTAGCAGAAGAACCGATTATAACCCAGGTTGAATGTGATTATAAGAAGAAAGAGCGAGAGGGAAAGAGCACGCGTTATTCTCGGCAGGGTGGCGTCGTTCGGCAAATTAAAGACTTACTCTGGCTGTTTAGTGCGCTCGTATTTGCTCTCCGTCAAGGCCCAGTTGTTTGCTTTGAAAACATGTTTTAGCCATAGCGTGTGCAAGCGAGATTAATAATGTTAGACCTAATGAACTGAGAAATTAAAGTTCATGCCGCTACATGCATCTACTTATTAATATGTGGTTTGCAGAAATTAATGAGGAATGCCACAACATTAGATGCCTTGGCAAACTTAAAAGCACTCCAAGCATGACTCTACAAATAAGTTGAAAGCGGCAAAAGAGCTTTTTTCCCGTTTTCCCTCCCCTGGCACTTCACTAGACACCTAATTGCGGAAATGAGCGGAGCGAGCGAGTACATCAATCTTAGGGCCGAGAGGTGGGCGTTCGACGACCTAGTCCGGCTTTCTTTAGATGTCACGATAAGGAGAGATGGGGGGGGGGGGGGTGTACTGGCTGACAGAAGAATGCAAATGGTTTTCCAGCATCCACTCGGCTCCGGTAATGGCAGGAGGGAGCGAGCGAAGATTTCAATTTGGGCAAAGCCAAGGGGTGTCTGGTTGCTGACTGAGGAGGGGAGACCGTGGGTCTACGTGACGTTAGCAGAAGTGACCGTGTTGTTTCTCGGCTGTCAGCAGGGACCCTCTCCTGGGAGTCTGGCCCACTGTTTGCCATTAACAAAACGCTAAGAGAAATATCACACATGTGGGAGCCAGGATGCTTTCTCCTCAAAATGTCAGAAAGCTCCTCTTTCTAAAAGTGAAGTCTTTCCAGCACGTCTTGTTGGTGAAGCACATTTCACTCAATCACTCCTAACCCTCCCCCGTCGCTCCCCGACAGCAACAGCCTCCATTTTACAAACATCCCCAGTGCCTTTCGAGTCGAGTATTTCGTGAAATGCGAGTGACATACTTACTGCTGTGTTCTTTTTTGTCTTGGGACCTCCCGTGCTAAAATTGTTTCTCTTTCTCTTTCAGCTATGTCCGGACTGGTGGTCCCACCCATGTAAATTGCACTCCTGTCCCTTTGTAAAGCAGCCGTCTCCTCGCCCGGGGGACGAAGCGTAGTACGTTATACGGAGGATCCTCCTCGAAGTCGTCATTCGTCATGAAGTTAATCAGCAGCTAATTCTGTTATTCAGAGGAAAAAGACACTTTGTTTCAAAGAGTTTATTCGAAATTGACATGCAAATGAACAATTTCATTTTATTGACTGAATCTCTTGTCATATTTTCACGATCTTGAAGGGGGGAAAAAATAACAAAACGTACCTATTTTGTATAAACATTTCTGGTTTAATCTTGGCTATGTCTAGTTCTTGCTATGTGTGGGAAGAAACATTGTGGATATGCCATTTGATGAAAACACTGATAAAAAAAAAAAATGTGTAAGAATGTTTCTCTTTCACCGATGTGCTGCCGCTGCACATCTTCATAATGTGAATTCATTTTCCTTTTTTATTATTGTTATTTTTTGTTTATTGTTTTGCCATTTTTTTGATTGTGGTAATAAAAAGGGGGCCAATATATACAGAGCCAATAAACTGGAAATAATATAAGATATATGATTTATAAATCAAAAAGAAAGGCAAGGAAGAACGAACGGAGCGAGAGGAGATCTAATCGTTCAATGAACTTTGTAACTTATTGTAGGTAGAAGTTGTAACTTTGATATTGCAAAAATTCTTTTCTTGCCTTCAACAAGCACACTAACAGAGACGAAGCGCTACTATCTGTTGGTTAAAAAAGACAAAAAAAGAACAAAAAAAAAAGAAAATATTTCCACTGCTAAAGCTTCCTGTAAAGCGAGTGTGATCTGCAATGTTTTTCAACTTTTTGCTAGCACTGTATACTATTGCATTCTTAGGCTACTGTGAAGTCTGTTTCTTGTACCAGAAAGTTGTCCTTATACCTCTAGCTCCTTACTCCCTAATGTGTTTTGTATGTGGTTATACAATTGTAGACTTTTGTGATTTTGCCAAAGTTGTAGCTAAATATTTATACACTTGTCTTGAATTTTCCAGATTCACTTAAATATTTAGTACAGAGTTTTATTCCTACAGTTAGGAGTAAAATTGTCTTATACATTGCAACACTTTCACACAAACACTTGCGGTCACTAAGGGAATTTTTTGTAACATATCAATTATAAATATTGTATTTATCTTTGAAATTTTGTATATTGCTTTCCATTGTTTTCTTTAATCTCACGTGTATTGTTTTCCACGGCCGAAATTACGATGAAGGTTTAGCCAAGAATCATCGCCTACATTCGATGTTTTGTATCGTCTACACGTTTCATTTGTAAATCAGAATTTTTTTTAACGGCATCAGACCTTCCGTCCATTTTTGTTCGTTTGTTTGTTTATTTGCTATTTCGAGGAGCAGTCAAATCCATTGTTTATTTTTATATTAATTTTTAAGTTATCTAAAAAAAGTACTTTTTTGAAAGGAAACTGTTTGTTGTATAGTCAAATAAATTGTTTGTGTCACCTGGCTGTAATAATATTAGTAGATAAAGTGCATGTCAAGCCACCCCAGGGGGGGGAAAAATCCAATTGTGGTTGTAAATTTTGTTTTTGTAGAATGTAAAAAGTCATTTTTACCTGCCACCATGACTTTGCCACATAACTCAACCATGTTTACAGGGATCAAGAAGGAAAAAAAGAAAAAAAAAAGGAAAGAAAAAAAATATCTGCAATGGAAATATACATCAGTTACTAATGTTTATTAAAATATGTCAGAAAAAAGCTCTGTCAAAGGCTTTCCAGTGAATCTCCTGAGAGGAACCTTTCTGCTGTTTTAATGACAAACGTTCACCACAGTGAATCTCATTATTCCATTCAGATCAATGGTGTAAAAAGCACAAACATTTTTTACTAAAATAAAAAATAATTATTGTGACCCCTCATCTTTTTGGACTATTTTGTCAGTTTGTCTTTTTTAACATTAATTTTACCCTATTCCCTCAAGTAAAACAGCATTCAAAGGGAATGAAAACAAATGAAAAGTTAGTTTTTGTATCATATGTATGGATAACAAAGATGAAGATGTTCTATATTGTAAAAGTCATTTTGTAAGTAACCCATGACACCGTAGCATAGCCGAAATCATATCACCTTCTTACACTTTTCTCTTTCAATAATATTGATTTTCCGAGTCGTGCCAAAATCCGCAAATGATACGCAGTGATTTAACTCTTTTTTTATATATATATAATGCTAGGCTTTGTTTTTGAGCTCTTTTTCTTTGCACTTCAGGCTTTGTAAATGTTGTAATGTTCAGCAGTGTGCTACTCTTTCTGTTTCAAACCAAAAGCGGATGTTTCCTCTTGGCAATCGGCGCACAAGTTTCCTTTAGCTGCAGGAAGCAAAGGCAGCTGTAGAAGGAAAGAAATGATGAATGTACAATGTATTTGCTTTGTGATGGCTCAACAAAGCCCGGCCAAGTGGAAGAGCCGTTGAGGTCACCCTGAAAGTAAGAAAACCCCAAGGTTACGTGAAGTGCATTTGTGGATTTCATCATTTCTGCAATCTGGTTTTGTCTTTAAGTCTAATTACGTCCCCATACTCGGAAGATTTCACTAAACATGAGCTCTGTAAGAACATATGCCTATTTTTTTTTTTTTTTTTCTGGCTCATGTATGGTTTTATTTGAGTTGTTTTATGGCCACATTTCTACATTTTGTTGTACAAAGTTGTTCATTTTACATAATATTTAATTAAAGTATTTCTTGTCTGTGACCAATTTCTCCCTGCAATCTTATTTTGGTCTTTTCTCGCTCTAAAAACAGCCATGCATTCAAAATAAATTAAAAAATACCTATGGGAAGGAAAAATCTACAAATGTTTTACAAAATAAAAGAATAAAGGTTTTGTTTATTACAGTGATTTTTATCATCTAACTACTTCTACTTCTCTAAAAGATGCATATAAACTGAAAAAATCTATTTATTATCCAGCATAAAGTAAAGCATTTTTGCCTTGGATGCCGATTGGTCAATATGACGTTCTGCTCAACACCCATGTAGACGAACTACTGACCTTAGTTTAAATGTCATGCATGGCATATTCTAGCAGAAAGATGGACTTTGTGAATCTGCTTAGCAAAAATATTAAAGACAAAAATGTAGTAACTATAAACAGCGCTCAGTACAGTCTCTTGTACCTTATTGTTTAAATCTAATTTAAAAAAAACTCAGAGAAAATTGAGATTTTCAGCAAAGTAATGCATTATAAATGTCAGGACAAGGACAGAGACAAAATGCCAACAATCAACAAGAAAAAAAAGTCAACCTGTAGGCCTGTCACATCTGATCGGTATAAATGCTTGCAGTTATGAAGCGGATCCGGCTAAGATGGCGGCCCTGTCTCTCTCTCTCTCTCTCTCTCTCTCTCTGGCCTTGGCCTTGGTGTGGCATTGGCTGAGACTCTTACGGCCCGGTGTTTTTGGGTGAGCCGATGACACGAGGCTTTCATCTTCCACTTCTGTGAATTCCTAGAAGAAATGACAGTCTCCAGGGGTGGGAGGCCCTCCTGGTCAACGCATTGATCCCTGAAGAACAACTGCCATTTCGCGCCGGACACTCCACGCGCGCTGTTTTGGCCTCGCTCGATGGGGAGCCGGGAGATATTTCTCGGCGATTCATCCAGACGGCCGACTTGTGACAACTGTAAAATGGAAAAAAGTCTCGGTTCCATCAACATTAACAAGACATCATTAGTAGAGTAGGTGCACCTCTTCATCAACACATGATGTGAATTACAACCTGCAGAACCACATGGGGTTTGTCAGTCATGCATGCATCATTAGACGTAGTGCTCGCGGAGGGTGAACGCAGAGGACAGTGCCGGTGCTAACCTTGTTGAAGGTCATTAGTGAGCTGACTGTAGAATTGAGCTTCACTGTCTCTGTCTCATCAGGAATCTGCTCCATAACTGATTCAACTGGATGCCTCGTTGAGCCCAGTGTTTGAAATGTAAGTTGAGCAATTACAGGCTAAAGGAGCCCAGTCAGATCTGATACCTACAGCAGCTAGTGCTGGGATTCATAGCTTCTTTTAAATGAACTGCATTTAACAGTCAAATGGGCCTTTTCAACCTATTTTGGAAGAGTTTGAAATCAGACTTTTGGTAGAATAGCTGATATCAGTTCAACTATATTTGCCTATTTACTTCCATAATCTGACATATTTACAAGTGAAATGGGATTTTCAACAAGAGGAAGCTTAAACTTGATTTTATCCATCAGGGAATGTGAAATGTGGTCAGATGGTTTAGAAAGAGGGATTTGTGATGTCAGCCTAAAAGGGAAGTTTTTCAGAGGTGCATCAAGTTATTACATTTTAAAGAAAGATTATGAAGGCAAACATTGTTTTGTGTTAATAAATTATTCACAGTAAGGAACATAGGGTAATTAATTATGGTAAGTTTTGATTTCATGTTAACTTTAATTTCAAGTGTCAAGTTTGGATATTTTATCATTTTCATTGCTTGGGGACACTAAACAGTCAACAGTTTGCCTAATATTCATAAATCCAATTCTTAATGAATCTTTTATATTTTTATTGTCACTTTGCACTGTGCTTATGAACAGGCTGCCTTTAACCATGGTAAAAATCCATGTACAATTCATGAGTATGAAATCTATCTATCTATCTATCTATCTATCTATCTATCTATCTATCTATCTATCTATCTATCTATCTATCTATCTATCTATCTATCTATCTATCTATCTATCTATCTATCTATCTATCTATCTATCTATCTGTCTGTCTGTCTGTCTGTCTGTCTGCATTTATTTGAATTTCAATTGATTTTAATTCTACTCTCTGACATTCAAATTGATACTTCAATTCAAATTCAGTAACTGAAATGGAATTTGAAAGACATTCTCAATTCAGCTCCGAATGGCATAAATCCCTGGCAAAATCACTTCATCACAAAATCTTACTGAAGGGTTAACTAGAAACCTGAATAATAAAAAATAAAAAAAAGGTTTTGTTTTGCATAGCACAGGCTAATGTCCTCATTAAAAATGTCGCAGTGTGCTTGGCGACTTTCTAACCGACTGTGGATAAAAGTCGATGCATTCAACGGCCAAGGTTATCACTTTTCTAAAAGAGGTGTTGGAACCCTTCATAGTTCATAGTCATGGTCTTCAATCCATACTCATCTGCACAGTCCTAGAAGAATAACCTCCCTGCTTTAAAACAACCACGTATCTTATCTGTCTTTCTGAGTGCCTCCGGATAGCAGGTCAGAAAATGTCAATTTCTCATCAAGACAACGGCACTCGCCGCGTGTTTTCTTACTCACAATGTGGACAATTAAGGGGAGGCAGAGTCTCTGCATAACTGATTCGCAGGTTATTATGCGACCGCCCGCTGGCATAGATCAGGGCTTCAGTCAGATAACAGGCCCGGCTGATAGCCGCAGTGTCAATATGCCAAAGAACAGCATTTGAATGTGATCTGTTGTGCCTATTTGCCTGGACGGGGTGATCTGTAGCCAGATAACTCGAGCGTTTACCTGCTGAGGACACTGCACGGGGCCTATCGGTGTCTCCTACAATTAGCACAATGAACAAACTGGACAATAGTCTTTATACGGGCCCAGAGAATGAAATCGCCTGTTCTACCCTTAAATAGCTTCTTTTATCCGCCGAAGAAATTGCTTCAGAGAAAATCTAAATTCTATCAGAGGTAATAAAACATCCCCCAATCAGATTAGGGATCGATTTTTGGTCGCCTGCCATTCGGGCAAACGTCCGCTGTTGGAGACGGCTGCTGCTACGCTGTACGTGAGCATCTGTTTCTTCATGAGTATATCAATCTTGTATAACCAAATAAACCAACAAAAAAAATACAAACAGTTACATTATAAATGTATGAAGGAGCATTTATCATCCTCCAAAGCAACTGATGGCCATTGAAAGTACCGCAAATGCAGATCATCCAGCATGCGCTGTGGGAATACGCTAATGTCCGATGTTTTGCTTCAACTACAGTGCGGAACGATGCAACTATAAGCTTTATGGAGTTAGAAATAATTATTCTGTGCTCTATCACCAGTCATAAAGACATGAAGTCAGGTCCGCTGAAGCAATTACGGCGGGCAGCTGCCGAGCTGAAGCGCGACGCTGTCGTACTGTCCAGTCCTGCCGCATGTTTCCCCAGTATTAAATAAATGCAAGGACAGAACCTTCCTCCTGTGTTCTGTTGCGTCTTCATCAAAGAGTGGCCCCTGATCGGCCCCTGCTCGGCCCTCACCTCACTCAATCACACAGAAAGCCTCTTTATTACGACGGCCTAATGGCCATCCTCTGCCATAGTTTTTAATGCGAGCATTAAATATTTATAAAACCTGAGTCAATAATCCTTCATAACCTCAGTCTGGTGGAGACGGCCACTCGTTCATTTACTGCGGCCCGTGTGCTCTCAAATAAAGGCAAAGGTCACGAGGTCAAGCAATCAAAACTAGGCAAGGCAGGCAGGCAGCAGGCATCTGTTGTCATTATTATTAGGACAATTAGTTTTGCAGTCACAGAGATTTTGAAATTTCAAAAATGGCTTTAGAAAATGTCAAAAAACAAGTGCTTAAAGGTTCTGTCTCCTTTTTTGGGCCATATTCGAATCGCGCTAATATTAATATCACTATCCTCTGTGGAGTTCCATAATGCACTAAAGTAATTCAAATAAAATAATAGAAATAATTAATGATAATAAATATAAATAAATAATAGTGGTGAAACATACACACATGTCTGGTTTACTAACTTTGTGGGGACTCGCCATTGACGTAATGGTTTTTATACTGTACAAACTGTATATTCTCTCCCCTTACACTAACCCCACCCTTAAACCTACCCGTTACAGAAAACTTTCTGAATTTTTACATTTAAAAAAAACCTCTCTCTTTATGAAGTATAAGCGTGTTCCCTCATGGGGACCTCAATTTAGGTCCCTGCGGTGACACGAGTCCCCATGAGTGTGAATTCAGGTTGTCCCCACCGGGATAGAAACACACACACACACACACACACACACACACACACACACACACACACACACACACACACACACACACACACACACACAAAATCCAATCATTTGATCAATTGATTTTCAACTTGCAAATTGTCCTGTTCAGAAAAATAATATTTGAATCAAATAAGTGAATAAAATGAAATATAATGAAATTATATATATATATATATATATATATATATATATATATATATATATATATATATATATATATATATATATATTTGCTGCCTGTCAGGGCCTAAAGAGGGCATGGACGTAAATATTAAATAACATATCACATACCATGTCACATAATTATCAAATCTTTAAAGCCATACAAAATTTTACAGAAAAAAATTATTCCAAAAATATAAGACTTTTAATCTCTTTTGCGTTTCACAAACATTTAAATATGGCACTTCAAGATTTTTGTGGTCAAAAATGAAAGTATTAAAAAAAAAAAAGTATTTAAAAAAGTATTTTTGTTTTCTTTTGCTTTCACTTTATGGAAAAGAACAGCCAGAACCTTCTACCTAACATCTCATTTTGTTTTCAATGAACGAAAGTCATAGGTTTGCTGAACTCCTCCTCTAAGTGTTTACTATGGCCAGCTATATTTCCTAAAATTGGGCATTTCATAAAGACTTCACAGATTTTAAAAACAACAGCCTGAAGATAAGCGTTTGAAAACTACAGCCACAGCTAGACAACTTGAAGATGAAAAGCCCTTGACCTCTTGTAATCGTGTGTCATGGACTGTTCCCTGTTAGCTAACCCCAGTCAGCTTGTAAATTCCTGTGCTCTCAACTCTGTCTGCAGCTAATGTCTTATGAGTAACACCATGACACAAGGCCAACTGCAGCAACACAACAGACCTTCATCTCGTCTGTTCCTTTCTTCTTCCCTACTTTCTTTCAGACAGTGATATCAGCCCCCTCACATTCCGGCTCCATGGCACAATCTTTGTTTATGCAGGCCCAATTGTCGGTACCCATGGTGATCTTCATGCCCATCGGAGGCAACTCTCTCCCGGACACCCGACACCAGCTGTTCCTACGGCCCACTGTAGACACAACTCTCACAGCTCCAGACAGACCACTCATAATCACTCATAATGCACATACTGAACGACTGAAACCTAAAAAGAACATAAGCAGATGTGAAACTGGCAAATTAAGATTGTATACGCATTTTTGCACATGGCACATGTTCACTTAAAGGGATAGTTCACCTTAAATGTACATTTTCTGTCATCACTTACCCTCATGTCATTTAAAAAGAAAACTTACAGTGACCAGGAGCTGTCAAATTTGAAATTCCAAAATCGACAATTTTTTTGATTGCCTTGAACTGAATTGCTGTTTAATGAAAAATTTTACGTTACACTTTATTTTGATGGTCCATTTTAGACATTTTATTAACAATATGTAACTTTGCAACTATGTTCGAGTATTAGTAGGCTATTTGTAGACTGTAGTAGACTGTTAGGGTAGGGTTTGTGGAATAAGTTGACACACTTGTTAAGTTACTTATAGTCAGTAGAATGTCTGTTGAGGAGCATCAAGTGTTAACAGATATTATACACTCTACTAATACTCTAATGACTACTATTTGACATGTAGTAGCCTACTATGTATTTTTATATTTTTAAATGTAGTACAGTAGTACTAACTATAAGTAATAAAATAATTAAAATAACTAAACTCTACAAAAGTGCAGAATATGGTCCCTTTAATCAATGAATTTGTATAATCTTGACATTTGTGATGGGAAAGAGCCCATTTAAAATTATATTTACAATATAGATGTCTTTTATTGGATCTTGGCATATGAAACAATAGTTTGTCAGTTGCAGATCTGGTCTTGTTAATCAGAGAGCTGCACACCTTCAAACGCTCTTGTCCTTCACAGCTGCAGGTGATTGATCTTCAGTGCTCTATAGCTGAGCGGGTCTCGTGGATAATTGGATGGATGATATGATTCATTAGGTTAATCAATTGAGCAATCGTTCTGTAAATCACTGGGGCTCGTGATTCATTGCAATCGATTCCTTGACAAACACAAGCTTTGATAGATAAAAAGAAATAAAAGACACCTTTTCACACCCCTCACATACTCCGTATTGAAAACATTTATATCACAACAGCGGTGCGTGTTTATAATGTTAGATTATGACTGTGGTCAGAAAGGGATGGACATGGTCAGCAACAATACTCAGGTAGGCTGTGGCCTTTAAACGATGCTCAATTGGTACTAAGTGTGCCAAGAAAATATTCAATACACCATTACACCAGCGTGAACCGTTGATACAAGGCAGGATGGATCCATGCATTCATGTTGTTTATGTCAAATTTTGACCCTTCCATCTGAATGTCGCAGCAGAAATCAAGACTCATCAGACCAACGTTTTTCCTGTTCTTGCACGTTCAGAGATGCTCTTCTGCATGCCTCTGTTGTAACGAGTGGCTATTTGTCTAACTATAACTTTCTATCAGCTCCAACCAGTCTGGCCATTCTCCTCTGGCATCAACAAGGCATTTTCGCCCACAGAATGGCAGTAAACAATTGCCAACAGTCAGTCAGATCTACCTGTGGTAGAGCACCCACCCTCACATCTTAAGCATTCAGTCCAGACTGCATCTAGACCAGCCTGAATTCAGTGACATCTGATCTGTGCTTCTCTTTTTTCCACACCGCACTGTGAGAAAGAGGCTTATCCAACTCTCACTCTCTCTCTCTCTCTCTCTCTCTCTCTCTCTCTCTCTCTCTCTCTCTCTCTCTCTCTCTCTCTCTCTCTTTCTCTCTCTCTCTCTCTGTGGCTCTCCCTCACTGGGGCTGAAGGGACATTTAGAAAACTTACCGGCTTAGATTCTGACTCTCTCCCTCTCTCTCTCTCTGATTCATTGAGTCGAGTTCAGATAGTAAGTCATAGTGCAGATAACTACTGGGGCTTAAAGACCTGAAAAAGAGGGAATCCTGAGATGCTTAGCCGAATATAAATGCTAAAGTGACAATGAATCACAATGGGGAGATTAACCTTTAAGACCGGATCTCGTCTCGGAGTGCAGTGTAGTGGCTTACTGTACTGAAAGCTGGCCAGATTCCCGCTGTACTTAGATAACTGCGCTAGGCTATGCTACACCGCCTCTAGGCCATTGTCTGGGTTCAAACAGTCAAATGTTTTGGTCAAACTGGGTTTTTCTACTTATTTAAAGGGTGAGTTGACAAAAAGTAAAAACTGCCCTTACCCTCATATCACACATTTTTCCCATATGGAACAAGCTTTCTGGCAATCTTTTACACTTTTAGCAAAAGCAGCTGGTGATAGTGGCTGTCAAGCGAGGATTAAAACTGTTTTGGTGAATATATATATATACTTAAATTTGATCTGTTTCTTACACAAACCACTCTATAGCTGTGGAAAACTTAGCATATAAAACACTTCGAATATAGCACAAGAATCACATGAAGAACTGTTATTGTACTTTTTTGACAAGTATTATGGTCACCATTTAGTTTTGTTTGCTTAAAAAATAAAGAGCGTAGTAACCATAAAAACAACAAGAAGTAATTCTACTTAAAGAAATAACTCTAAAAGTCATCTTTTAGAACATTATTTGAGATACTTAATAATCATGACACAATCCACAGTTAATTATGCCACAGAATCAGAAAATTTGTTGGCTTAAAAAAATGCATTTTTTTATATTTAATAAAAAAGAGGTATATATATATATATATATATATCAATTTAATATTATAAAATAACATTGTGAAATTACAGTCATGTAATTGTATTAAAATTTTACAACAGATTGCTATCTTAAAGACTGTTGTTATAATTCATCAAATAATCCTGAAAGAAAAATGCATCATGGTTTCCACCAAAAAATATTTTTGATCAAATAAATGCAGCCTTGGTGAGCATAAGAGTCTTCTTTCAAAATTGTATATTACATTTGATATTTATTTATATATAATATGCATTTATATATAGTTGTTGCAACAAAGTTTAATTTTTCAAATGATCAAACTTAAAAAAAAGGCCACTAATGTTTCTCGAAACATTTGTTTCAAATGGTACCTCATAAAAGTATATCTTCTACAAAAACAGTTTCATACTTGTGAAGAAAGGATGAGATTTATAATGTTGTTTCAATTTGATAAGCTAGGAAACTGTTTGATGAACTAAAGTGAATAAGGGGGGGAACATACAGTATGTTTTTGGCGTGACTTTAGAGCGGGTAAAAGATGACAGCAATTTGGTTTTTGGGTGAACCCTCTCTTTAATCATCTTGCTGTTTAGCACAAAGACACGCTGAGCCAGACAGCCCGTGATCGCTCTGTTGGTGTTTGTAACATCATAGGACACACACTTTTTTTTTTATCTTTACACAGTTGTGCTATGGTTGTGATTTCTCCCTGTCGAAACAGGTGTGGATTGTTTGACTACAGTTTCCAACTAATCTCTATCTTGCTGACTGCGTGTAATCTCTGGTCCAGATCACCACCCAAGCACGGCGAGACTGCGGCGCGGTAACTGCTCGCGTTTACACCGCTTGACGTTCGTCTGGTCAGGATACCACCCTGCAGAGTTTCCCCCTGTGCTGCCACACTACCGTAAGAGGTTCGTGTTCAGCTGTCTGCCGAGACTGGGAGACTGCGGGTGACTTTGTAGTCGAGGACAGATGGTGAATGAGCTCTTGTGTTGGAGCAATACAACTTGTTTGTGCTGAGTCTGTGAAAAACATGACATCAAGGCCTGTCTTTCTTTACCTAAGCTTGTAGTGATGAATAATATGAGAGCATGCGGGGAGAGAAGTTTAAGTCGTCCTGAGGCCGGGTTTAGGTTTTCGTGTTCTAAGCAAACAGGAATTGAATACATGTACGATACCATACATGCATTAGCTGTGCACTTCTGTACACACTGGAAGCCTTTGCAACATCCTGAAAGCGGTTATATGGGTAATTCTGATTATAAAGCCATACAAATATTCAACGAATATGCAAGTATGAATGCTTGTTGGCAAATTGCAAGTGCAGTACACCTGTATTTAGCGTCATCCACGTGTGATCCGATCGGCCAAAACGCATCTTAATACCAGTTGTAAACAGGGCCTTCCAAAGTCATTGTTGATAATCTTCACCTCCTTTTGGATTTCACTGATTTTTTTTTTTTTTTTTGAATGCAACAATGCACATTCAGCTTGTGTAGCTGGAAGCACTTGTGCTCACGTCATGTTTAGGGTCACTAGGATTTTTTACAATTTTTTAGAAATTAATTCTACAGCCAGTAAGCATTAAATAGATCAAAAGTGATAGTAAATACATTTACAATGTTACAAAATATTTTTATTTGAAATAAATGCTGTTCTTTTGAACTTTCTATTAATCAAAGAATCCTACAAAATATTCCACAAAAATATGAAGCAGCACAACTGTTTTCAACATTGATAATAATCAGAAATGTTTCTTGAGCAGCAAATCAGCATATTATTAGAATGATTTCTGAAGGATCATGTGACTCTGAAGACTGGAGTAATGATGCTGAAAATTCAGCTTTGATCACAGGAATAAATTACATTTTAAAGTGTTTTAAACTAGAAAACAGTTATTTGAAAAAGTAATAATATTTCACAATATTAAAGATTTTTACTGTATTTTTTGTTTTTATCAAATAAATGCAGCCTTTATGAGCATAAGAGACTTTTAAAACATAAAACATAATAAAACTGACTCCAGACTTTTGAACAGTATACATAGTATGCTTCCCAAGTTGAGTGGTGCTGACTGCAGAGCCAAATGACGTCCAGTTCCCCTCTCTCGACGTAATGGGTGGAACTTGACCTAGTTATGTTCAGGGTTAGGGTGTGGTTGGACCTTCAAGCTCCACCCATTACGTCCAGAGAGGGGGAGTTGGACATCGAAATCCACCCATTGACTCTGCAGTGAGGATCCTCTCCCCAAGTTGACTTCCTAACAATAAAACAAACAAATACATAACAGTCATTGTTCATAGCTCCAAATGAAGTGCATTGAACTCTGAATTGGACCTGTCAGTGAGGCGACGTCCATTAAAACATGTAAACAAACTACAAAACATCACCAAGGACGGCAACTTCCTAAAGTCCCACTGAGGTCCTGATGATTTGACAGAATCAAGGACAGCCGCCCGACAGCAATGTCGAACGCGTTTTGATTGGCACAAAGATATTTATGACACACGCCTTGAATTCAAAGGCGTCATGGGAACAAAGGCAGCTGAACACCTTTGTGTTAATGTATCAACATCATACCTGTCATTGCCTATGATATGATTTAGCCATGAAAGCGGCGCAACTTGATTGACTTGCATAAGGACATTGTTTTTGTAGGGAAAACAAAATCAGGGTTAACCGACTATTATGAATAACCAGTATTCAGATCTGTCACACCGTCGCAGGATAAATGAACAGTGATTATCTCATACGAGAACGGAAAAATGTGTTCTTGCTGTTCTTTTATGATGATTTTTATTGATCCATCCGCTGTGACAGCCAGCACGGGCATCTAGCATTTCTTGTAAAATGCATACATTGTGATTTGCAATGTAAAATATATTGTTTATCTTGTTAATATATCAAAGAAACAGAACACTACAGGCTGTGAATTAGTTTTAATGAAATGTTATCTATAAATAGCTGCATCATATTCAGCTGCCATTGTTGAGGAAAGAATCATTTAGTTTGTCTTTATTCATGTGACTATAAACGTTGCACTGAGTTCAGAGGTGGCTTGTCAGAACTGTACATCTGTCATTTATAAAACTGGTAAAAATATGTATATATATATATATATATATATATATATATATATATATGTGTGTGTGTGTGTAATTGGCATTTAAGCACATTCTTTTGTCTTTCTATCAAACAGATCCCTGTTTTTTTTCCAGATCCAGGAAAAAGTGATTGAGAGAGAAAAAGAGAGAAAGACGGAGCCTTTTTCCTCATCTCCACAGGGAGTGAAGAGAAATACTGGATCTACAGTGTTTGGGTCAGTAGATCTGCCTGAAGTCACAGTGATGGAAAATGACCTTCTGACCTTCAAACATACACACACAAACCAGTCAGAGTAATTCAGTCAGCGTTGCATTTTATCAAGTGTATATAGTCTATACACTGTATATATTTATATTCTATAGCAATGCATTTGAATGAATGCTTTTTAAACTTGGTAAGATTCAACAGCAAGGTGTTTTTTTTTTGTTTTTGTTTTTTTAATTCTTTATTTATTGAAACCAATTCATAATTAAATCCCTATTTATTCATTCATATAAATAATTATAATAACAAATTTTAAAATGTATGATGATGATGGTAGTGTTATTAGAATAATTGAGATACTCTTATATTTTTATTAATATTTTGAATTAGTTTTTATCTTTATTTTTCATTTAATATTATAATTTTTCATTAGTGTTGGGCAACGATTAATCACGAATAATCGCATCCAAATTATAAGTTTGTGTTTACACAATTTATGTGTGTGTGTACTGTGTATAATTATTTTGTATATATAAATACACACATGCATGTATATATTTAAGAAAAATAAATATATACAGTATATACATGCAAATATTTCTTAAATATATACATGCATATGTGTGTATTTATATATACAGCATAATAATACACAGTACACACACATATATTATGTAATGATAATGATATATATATACATATACATATATACATATATATGTCACATTTATTTGTATAGTGACCTCTCTAACTAATGTATGCATAAACAGTTTGGCCTAACATGAAACATTTATCATTTATATATGGAAACTATTAAAAAAGCAGGAACATAATTTATGACAACTCAGCAACAATGACATGGAGAAGATATTCAGATAACAAAAGTTAAACAAAAAAACAGTTTTCCTTTCTTTAGCAAGAAATCTGAGTGAAACAAAGCAGTAAAGCACAATGGCATGGTGACCCATTACAGATCAGACCTGCAGTTTCC
This sequence comes from Squalius cephalus, assembly GCF_949319135.1. NCBI lineage: Eukaryota > Metazoa > Chordata > Actinopteri > Cypriniformes > Leuciscidae > Squalius > Squalius cephalus. Next base: position 31,965,194 of record NC_137140.1, read on the forward strand.
CAACTGGAGGGTCTGCCACCTCTATGCCGCCCATCCTGTATTCCCCCTTTAATTGTGCCACTTGAGAAATTTACGTGCCTGTGAATATGGCATGAATCTCACGCTTATTGCAGTATCATTAGCAGGCACATTTAAGCAACATCTGTGTGCTATAGAGCTAATTGAAGTACCACAGCGTCAGCTGTAAATCCACGGGAAGATGGCAGATCGAGCTCGGCACTGCTGAGCTAGCCGCTAACAGTCAGCCTGTTCCTGCAATCTGCCACGTACCAGCCTGGCACACATACACACATGCACAAGCTAAAACACACACGCAGACACTCGTGCAACGTCCAAAACATACAGCGACAGGGGTTAATGATCCTATTAGACACCTTGTTGCACCAATTTAATCGATTCGAATGTCTCGATCTGTTATGTTTATGAAAATAGATAGAAGCTTGTGTATACTTACTTAATGCTTAATATATAATGATTAAGTTTGCAATAAAAAAGTATTAAAAGTAATTGAGAATTAATAATTAAATGTTTTTGAAAGAAGTCTCATGCTCTTATGCTCACCAAAGCTGCATTTATTTGATACAAATATATATATTTTTTTATTTTGATATATTTTAAAATGTGATTTATTCCTGTGATGGAATGAAATAAGCAAAGACTGTTTTCAGCATTGATAATAATAAGATTTATTTTTATTTTTATTTTTTTTTGCAGCCAATCAGCATATTTGAATGATTTCTGAAGGATCATGTGACACTGAAGACTAGAGTAATGATGCTGAAAATTCAGCTTTGCATACATTACATTTCAATATATATATATATATATATATATATATATATATATAAAAGGAAAAGAGCTATTTTATGTTATAATTATATTTACCAATATCATTGTTTTTACAGTATTTTTTGCTAACATAAATGCAGCTGTAATGAGTATAAGAGACTATAAGTATAAACAATTTTAATTATTCAAAATTTTTGACCAGTAGTGTGTTTGTTCACATTTAATAATAATACCATATCTTTTTATATACCAACTAAGCCGCATTAGAAGCATATAATACCAACTACATTAGTTGAAGTTGCGTCATTATCATAATTTTTTTATATTATATATTGTCATTTAGCCGATTAAAGGTAAAATAGGTCAAGGAATGTTCCTTATAAGCACAAGTCAATAGGAACATATTCATTAAGTGAAGTCACACGAAATAACTTTTGTCCTAATTTATTATGCTTTATAGTGCCTGACCCTTTAAGAATGAATGGATGCATTTACAAACAAACAAACAAACAAACAATCAGATGTGTGTTGAAGAGGAGGAGCGTTTATGTATCTAGATTTCTGGACTTCATTGTGGAGTTGGCTTTGCCTGCTTGTTAACAGTAAAATAAATACTTAGCTCCCCACCACCAACTACCAAACCACCAATTAGTAAGAACGGGTTTGTGTAGCGCGAGGGGGGTGTTTCGCTGCAGTCTACTCACTGGGTGGTATGGATCTTTCAGCTATTGAAAATCAATAGTCACATGACAGGCATGGGGGTCAGAGGTCAGGTAAATGAAGCACTTTAAGCTCTTGGCCTGCAGTAGCCTGACTCTCTGCTGAAATGATTGCCATCAGCCTGATGTCTAACAGCTTCTTTCACACTGGCTTTCTGATGAAACCCGATCCGTGGAGCATATGGGCTCTGCTCACTCAGACTGAGATGGACAGACATTTTCAGTGGCTGTTTCATGTTTCATAAAAGCATCTTGCTGCCTTTTATTGTAATATATTATATATGGGTCATTCCTCATATGCAGTACTATTTGAATTCTGTAGTTCTCAAAAAAGTCTTTCTATACGTAGTCAAGCTCAGGCACTTCAGTCAATTCATCACAACCCGATTATTTACATAACGTCAAGAAAATTCACAGGATGCCTAACAGGACATATATAAAGACAGTGAGCTTACATACGGGTGTCAGCTTGAAGAAAATATTGAGATTTTAAACAAATCCAAAATGTTGATATTATTTAACATATTTTCTGTATATTTTTTATCATCAGGCCGGAATGATTTAGAGAAACAGAAATAAACTTATAACACAAAACGTCAAACAATTCATCAAATCCATCGCAAATATACTGATTTTTGTGCAGTTGATTTCCCTCCAAAATAATATCACTTCCTTGATGATGTTGTTAAGTAATTTTAAATAATAAAAAAAAAAAAAAAAAAAAAAAAAAATATATATATATATATATATATATTAGGGGTGTAACGGTACGTGTATTCGTACCGAACCGTTTCGGTACAGGGCTTTCGGTTCGGTGCACGTGTGTACCGAATGACTGAATGCAATATTTTGTGTGCGGAACATAGGTACATTTTCGTGTTTCCACACGAACATATTAAGTGGCGGAAGTCTCCGCGTTCAGCGCAAATCCCGCCCTGCAGCTGATTCTAATGTTTTTTCCTATTAGACATTCTCTGGTTTTACCCGTGTTTTACCCGTCGTCACTGTAAGAATGAAATAGACTGCAGGGCGAAAAAAAGCTTTTCCGCTTCGTGTGCGCCGCCGCACTCTCCGTTCCGTGGCGTGCGCGCGCGTGTGTGTGTTCGTGTCGGCCCGCTGCGCTCTCTGCTCAATGTTCGAGTCCGTGTTTGCGCTGCGCGTTCTGCTCTGTCGTTAA
>NC_137140.1:31970378-32030378 GCF_949319135.1 Squalius cephalus
ACAACGCACGAGAATTGTGTCACCGATCGGAAATACAAAGAATGCGGTGCAACCCAATTCCCCGCTGGTGTTAATTGAACTGCACGTCATGTGCGCGGTTTCAAACAAGTTTGGGAGTGAAAACTCACAGAGAGCTGCCATATTGTTGTGAAATCTAGGCCACAGCATGTTCACGCTGCTGTGTTGACTGTATGTATGCCACTGAGAACGCACACCAAAGATCTCTCTGTATCTGCGCCAGGATGCATTCTGCCTTTCTACCCACAATGCAACGCTGCCACTAAAAATAACAAGGGAGACACTGCAGGAAGGGTCCCGGAGAGGAGCGAAGCTGGGTATGACCCAAAAGCTGCATGTCAGTTTTCCAGAGCAGCGCTCAGGGAAAGTATGAAATATGGAGTGATCTGATTGCTCTCAGAAGAGCAGGGAGCAACCCAGACCAGCCACAGACATTAGCCTGTGGGCATAACAGAGATACGCTGTATTTCAGCTATCCCAAAGCCTTGCTTTCTATACTGAGAGAGAGGACAGTGAGAGCGCAGAGCATGTACACGTAATGTACGAACCATAAGACTTTCATTCTGCACCTACTAAACATTGCCTATTGGACCACACCTGGGTTCAGATGATTCCATCAAGCCAAAACAACCACGAGAATTCAACCAAATTCAATATGCTTTATACCAAACTAAACTCAACAAAAATATGAATTACTTATTAATTAATTAATTCTTTTTTTTAAAAGAAAGAATCACCTAAAATATTTCTTAATAAACAACAATTATATCAAATGAATTAATTATTTAAATACTGAACGATGGAATGGAATTAAAAAATAAAATAAAATAAAACATAAACAGGGTGACAAATGACATGTGGATGAATAAATGAAAAGTTTCGAAAGTTTAGTTTTGGGTAAAGCAGCCAATCTATCGCGGCACGATTCAATGATATTTGAATAGGATACAAGTGCTGCGTTTCAGTGGTACAGGATAAAAGTCGCTCGAGTGACGTCTCCTTGAGAGTGTGCTGGTACTTACACAAGCTTTTGACTGTTGTCTTTCCTGAACGAGCAACGGGAGATCGTTTTTAATTGTCACGCATCATGGAAATTATGCAAGGCTCTTCAAAATAGTAATCGTTTTGACACCTTTTCAAGACACAACACTCGACTGAGCAAATGGGTTTGTGGATGTACTACACGGACTAATTTCTGATTTAGTTCATTTGGAATGCATGCACTCACTCCATGTTGTGTTCCGTCTCTGTTTTTCAGCAGAAATAATTAGCCTCCTGAGAAATAAAGGTGTGTTCGCTTCACGCAGCCTGATTCTCCATCCTGGCGATAACTCACTCACACCTGACCACACTGTCTGTCTGTTTGTGCGTGCATGTGTGTGTGTGTGTGTCAGTGTGTGAGGATCGGACTTTTCAGAGGCATAAGAGCACCACTGAAAACTTTTTAAAGCATATCTGTCAGTAGCCAGGCGTCATCAATCAAACGCGCTGTCAAAGCAACACGTTCCTTTCAATTTTCGGCCCTCTGCTCAGCCAGAGAGCCAGGCCTCCCCCTGCGCTCCTCCAGCCCAGATTGGAGTTCTCCGTCTGGGGTGAGTCGGCGCTGATAGAGCCCAGACTCTCCGGCTGTCTGGCGCTGGTGCCACCCTGAAACCCCCACAAACCGGCACTGAGGCCCCCAAAACACATCCACATAAACCAGCTGCCCAAACCCCCGTCCAACACACACGCTCATACACACAAACATAACAGGGGGCTGCTTTTCATCACACTCTCCCCTAACATTTACTTTCTAAATAAATGCTTTACAAGGGAACAAAAATATGAAGGAACAAAAACTAAAGGCTAAAACCACCTTTTCAACAAGACAAAGTGCTAGACAAATAAACCCGCAGTTTCACTGACATCAGCGTCAAGCTTCTACAGTCATAATTCAGATGGGTTTGTACACGCATGTTACAATTTCTTCCATTAAACAGACCAAGCTCTACATTCTGGTGATAAATTCTGTGAACACACATTTTATTCTGTGCTGACATATTATCAGAATTACCTGAAATTATACGATCACAACACAGAAATGGATCATGACAGAACACCACATTAATTCAGCTCAATATTCATCAAAATACTGAACCAAGGAAGCACACCAGGTGACTTCGCCTATAATAAAATTACATATAAAACACTCATGGTGTCCACAAGTCTAAAGAAAATGATTTTTATAATTCTTACAAACTGTAATTATATTTTTTATTATAAATATATATATATATATATATATATATATATATATATATATATATATATATATATATATATATATATATATATATATATATATATATATATATATATATATATTTATTTTTTTATTTTTTTTATTTTTTTTACATTTTTTTTTAATCAAAAATGTTGTTGTTTATGCTAGATAAAAAGGTTCAAATTAGATTTTTGAATTCTAGATTTTCAAGGTATAGTCTCAGATTTTTTATCAACCAATGTTTAACTCTAGCTGCTCATATTTTTACATGATGTCACAACAGTTAACTGCGAGAGGTTTTGTTTTAAATTCTGGGTCCCTTTTTTGTCACCTTTTTATAAAAGCAATAAGCCACTTGAGCCCATGCTACAGTCATTTTATCCCAGTTAAACCAGTGTATGGTAATCTGTAAGGTAAAATCCCTATGAAGCCCAGTATCTCATGTCTTATTGCTTTATTTTACCACACATGGGTATCACTACATCTCAAGAGCCGACTGATAGCTATTCTTATTGAGCAAACAAATGGTTTCAGTCGAAACCAGACACTGATGAAACCATTTATTCACGTTAAATACATTTTGTCGCAATTAAAAATCTATACTCAGAAGTAGGACGATATCTGTGTGGTAAAAAAAGCATGGTATTTTGGATGGATTGTGTGTGTGTGTGTGTGTGTGTGTGTGTGTTGAGGTATCTCAGGCATGCTGGCGCGAGGGTAAGCAGAGGCCAAAAATCTCAAATGTTAAACTCCAGTGGAGGTGAATGGTTGCACTTTATGTTGCCCAGGAAACAAAAAAATTGGAGCATAATGTGTGCATTGATCACCCATGTCTGTGTAAGTGAGCAGCGTAACCCAGAAATGTTTACTTAATGTCCGATGCGTTTAGCTGAATATGAATGTGTTGAGAGCACTAAGCGAAATCCAATCAGACTTCATACTGTTCTGAAAAGTAAAAAAAAAAAAAGAATATTTGTGAATTTAGATACAGAGCAGACAGTTAGTGAACGAACGGCCAAGAGCAACCCAATAGGGAGGACAGTTTTACAGATCCAACTTCTGCCATAGATTTTCCTTCTAGAAGCAGCCAAATCTCAGAGTTTCCTCTGCAAGATTGGTGGAATTATTTAAATGATGAGCACAATCCACTTGACTTGAACACAAACTGATTTAAACGTTCACTAATATCAAATTGCAATGTCTAAATATGTAACATTTTTTAAATGCCAACTCTTAAATGGGGTCATTACATGAACAATCAAATTTGCCTTGATGTTTTGACATATAAGAGGTCTTTACCATTCAAGCATCCTGTAAGCTTCACAGCTTAAAACGTCCTCCTTAGGGCTGGGTATTGACACAAATTTCACAATTCGATTCGAGTTTGATTCACAAGCTTGCAATTCGATTAGATTTCGATTCGATTCGATTCAATATTGATTATCTTGGATATCTGGTACAATACATGGCAAATTTTCTCAAGGAAAACAAATCTCTTAACTGTAAACTATGGGAGTCAGTTGTAGCCTACTAGGCTTCATTAGCCTAATATTGAAGGTAAAAATTAACTGATTTGTATACAAACAATTAAATTACACTTTTATTTATTTTCATAATAATAAAGTTATATGAAATATAAACATTTAAATGGTGGCTGTCATAAAAACCTGCCAGATTTATTCAAACATGCATTAAAAATTAAAGAAAATTAAAAATGATAATGCATATGTAATATGGTGCATATATTTAGCAAAATGCTCCTCTCTAGAGTTAATTTTTCTAGCTGACTAACAAGTTTATGGTCACTGGATATGTTTTTTTCTGAGGTAAATGTGACGTTACATGACATTGTTTACAAGCTGATTTACTGACGTCTTTCCACGGTTGAAACACTGATTGAGCGATTCCATGTCACATGATACGGATTTCGATAAGTTTTACTTTAACATACTTTCAGATGCTCATCCATGTTCATTTCACGCTGTAACTGGTATTATTAAGGCAGAAGAGAAGATCACGTGCGCTCCGCGCTGCTGCTTCTCTTGAGCTGAGCTGTGCCAGAGCGATCTCACGCCACAGCGCCAAAACAGTTTATGTTTTTGAATTTCGTAAGAAAATGGACGTAATTTGAAATCTGAGACTTTGTTTCATATCAATAGTAGCAAAGCACAAAGATTATTGTGATTTATTGGATGGGATGCGCGCTACATGTTACATTCATTCATCATCTGAAAACAGGATGACTCATCGATTCTTGGGATTTAAGAATCGATATCGGTTCGTAAAAATGAGAATCGATTAAAATTGAGAAATCAATATATTTTAACCAGGCCTAGTCCTCCTCATTGTAAACAAAGCATTTATTTAATCAAGCTCCAAAAACAGCTCGTTTTGATATTGCTGGATCTGTGACATCACACGGACAAATACAGTTGCACTTGACTGCCTCCAGAGCACGACATTGATGAATCATTGCACCATCATCGCATCATAGGCCCCACCCACTGGCTGACATTTGCCTACACTGGACGTGGGCGTTGCATCGCATCAAAAGCATATAGAACTCATTATAATCACTGACACTGTCTACACTGGATACAGTATTTGTATCATTGTTATTTCCTTGAAAGAAACAACTTAAACCGACCTAAGCTTTGTCTTTCATGCCGACCAACTGAAAATGTGTCCAAAACCCCTCAAAATCCAACCAACAGATCAGTTTGTCCAAGCTAAGAGACCAGCAACCCAACTTAGTCTGATTTAAGATGTTTTTAAGCAAAGCCATAACAAGTACAACTGGATTCCACCGAAGCAATCCAGCATTCTGAAACATTTTAAACATAAATCTTGGCTAAAAGAAAACTCCATACATCACATGACACACACTAGAACTACAACACCCATGTTGCTCACATATACTACAACAACTCCTACATTGCTTAAATATGCTGCTAAGTTTATTTGAAAAAGTCAAACTCAGTTATTATGGTTCATATCTAAAAAGGGATAGTTTAACCAAAACCCTTTATGCATGTATTTATTTAGCAGACAATAACATGGACTGTGAAAAGAAAAAAAAACACCTAAATAACAAAATATCTTCTTTTGTGCTCCACGGAGGAAATAAAGTCATAAGGGTTTGGAATGACATAAGAGTTGGAGAAAATAATGACAAAATGTTCATTTTTAAACTATCCATTTAACTCATTAAGTAACAGCTCCTTGCACTCAGAAATCAACAATGCCCACATATCTCAACGTCATTCTGGAACGCCAGCTCAGAACGTGCATGAAAGGGGTCCGCAGAGATGCATTGTTACATTTTATCATTTCGTTTCAAAATTCACACTAGGTGAGAATAGGCTGGACTTCTGTGTTAGAATGTGAAACAGAGCGGGATTTCCAAGGGAAAAGTAGAAGTATTTCAGTCCCTGACCACAGATATCCTGCTCTTTCAGAAACAACTCAGCAGCCAGTCCTTTAGAATAAATAATTCATATCTTTGTATAGGGTGGGCAATGGCTGTAACATGAAATATTTCAAATGGAAAAACATAAGGAAATTCATGGTTGTGGATTTTGCGGGGTGCACTGAAAGTAGCTACATCTATAATCAGAAATATATTATTTATCGCAGGACATGACCGGCTATATTTTATTCAGCGGAAAAATAGAACCGGTACAGGTTAGGCGAGTTAGTCTGCTCTGAGGAACACACGTGGCCTCTTTTCTTTTGAATTTAAACCAAGCGGCTAGAAGACACGCAATACATCGAGACATGCACTTCCTGCACCGGGCAGAAGTCAAACCCGCCAAAGAGAGAGAATAAAGCGAGTACAGAACACGCATCCGCATGACTGAAATACAAAATCACTGAAGAATAAAACAGTATTTTGACCCACAAACACTGATCAGAAACAGGCCAGCGAACACAAAAAAAAAAAAGCCATTTCTCCCTCGGTCAAGGGCATCCGTTTCATTATAAAGGTAGCGGCGCCAAAACAAATATTATTTTTGAATCTTTCATTATCTTTCTCGCTGGAAAGGGGCTAAAACAGCATGGGTCTGTATTAGATGCGGCAGAGCCAGCTGCTGAGGCAGAGTGAACAGTCACTCAATGTCAGCGGTTCAAAGGCAGACAGGCAGAAGAGCGGGGAATTGGATAGGTCAGTGCAGACTAAAGGACAGGCCTATCTCTGAGAATCATTCTCCTCTGTCCGTCCATCTCTCTCCTCCTCTCCTGGAGTTCTGGGCGGTATCTGAGAGCCACACACCCTGTAGGTGGAGAGCCCGGCCAGGCGGGGGGCTAAGAGGCCAACGCGAGGTGACCATCAAAGACACAAGCACAAAGCCACAGAACTGATCCACCAGCGTGACAGTCAACTGCAGCCCAGTCCTGCATGCCGTGTCGTGAGAGCAACTGGCTTACGAGCGATGTGACCAGGTCCACTTGAGCATGTGAAACACAACAGCAAAATATTATTAACTCATCATCACCACCACATTTTTTCCTTTATTTTGAGTATAAAATTGAAACGATAAACATGAAATTAAATTGGATTATATTCAAAGCCGTTCTTAAATACATTAACACTTGTAACAACACATCAGTTACAAGTATATAAACATACACACAACAACAAAAAAGAGACACATTTTCATTTTGGTCCCTTGCATCTGAGACATATTCAACATATGTGAAAAAAGAAAGAGAGAAACTTTAGGTGTCCTAGATAAACTTAGACAAGCCTATATTCGATTTGAATGTTCACATCTCTTCAATTCAGATTATTCATTCAAAACTATTTTTGAATTCATGTTTCCGCTGCTAATAAAGTTTTATTTCCTCTTCAAAACATATAATTTACCTTATACTCACATTTGTTGCTTGGCAAGTGTTTATTTTGGACCCTGTCACCAAGTCTACTACATCTACTTTAAAGCCAAAGAAATGTATTTTGCTATTATTGTGATTATTATTATAAAATATTTGGGAACACTTTATTTTGATGGTCCCATTTAGACAAGTAATGTTGCAACTACATGTCAACTAACTCTCATTAGAGTATAAGTAGACTGTCTGCTTAACATCTGCAAACACTTTGTTGTATTGCTCCTCCAACAGACATTCTACTGACTATAAGTAACTTTGCAACATGTCAACTTATTCTATTAAAACCACTTATTAACTCTAACTACCCCTAACAGTCTAAACTCTAATGAGAGTTAGTTGACATGTACGTGCAACGTTACTTATAGTCAACAGAATGTCTAAAGGGGACCATAGATATAAAGATTTTACAAAAGCAATAAGCCAATTGACTAAATCAAATCATGCCTAACACAATAAAACCACTTTTTAAAAAGTTGCTGCCTTAATTTTTTAAGTTCTATCAACTTAGATATTTAAGCAATTTGAACTTAAATCACATTGAACTGACTTAAAAAATGAGTTGAAACTTGTACAACATAAAAAAGTTTACATTTAAATTGATGAGTTAAAGCAATGTAAAAACATTTGTTGTCATAAAGTTATTGATCGTATAATTTTTTTGACAGCATGGGATTAGATTCAAATGACACTTCTAGATGTCACACACAGTGTGTATTTGTTGTTTAAAGCATTACTGAACACAAAAGTATTACAGCTATTTTATCAGCTATAGTAGCAATGAACATGAAGATGTCATAATGCATGGAATAAGAACTTCTGAACTTTTCTGACTTATCTACTTTTAATGAGTGGAAGACAATTGCTCAATTTAGCCAAAAATATGTGCAAATGCAATGCTGCATGAAAAAAGACAGAAGAGAAACACCATTTTAATGTTAGCAAACGTGTCAAGAATCTCAGCAGAAAAGAACTCGTTCCACAGAGGGAGAGATTTCAACAACGACAGACTTTAATGCAATTATAGTAAAGCATCCAAGTCTAGAAACACACTCCAGCCCCTCTCGTGGAGACGAGACATTCCCCTAAAGAATATCATCTGTGAATCCCACCCCCAAAAAAAGAGTGTTTAAAAAAGAAAGGTTGGAACGAGTCTTAAAAATTACGGAGGGGGGAGGTTGCAGCCCTTTTTCCCTGCAGCTCTGGTGGTGGTGTGTTAATTCTTACTCTCTCTCTCTTAAATCGAACCCCTTGAGGTTCCAGAGTTGCTGCACCTTTCATTAGTGTCGGCTCCAGTCTTGCTGTCCGGGCATCATTAGCAATCTCAGAAATCAGCGTCTGACGACGGGCCATTCTTCATCTACCTGTCCGCCTGCATGGCCACCAGCAACCCCCATCCTCCTCTCCTCCACCCCATCCGCCCGTCCACACTCACGCTGTATATATACATACAAATGTTCTGCGTGCACACCGGTGCGCAGAGGGGCGAGGAAAAAAAAAAAACACACGGCCACCAACGACCCCCTTTCTCTTTTTTCACTCCAACTCTCTCTCTCTCTCTCTCTCTCTTTGTGATGCTGACTTGTGGTGCGACAGAGACAATAATGTATTGTTACAACCGTAACCATTTGTAATAACTCTGTATACATCAACATTAGAGTTAGGGATAAAATAACAACAAATGTAAATAAAATACATCTTTATTTATAAATATAATACACTAAATTAATTATTTAAAAATGTAAAGGATTATATATATATATATATATATATATATATATATATATATATATATATATATATATACACATACATACATATATATATATATATATATATATATATATATATATATATATATATATATATAAACATATATTATTATTTTGTGTATATATTTTATAATTTTATCGGTATGTTTGTTAACTTATATTTAAATGAAATAATATTAATAAATTAAATGCATCAATGTATAAATTAACATTTAATGTTAAAAAAATAAGAAAAAATGAAATGAAATCTATAGGTAAATAAAAAAAAAAAGTTATTTTATACATGTATACATTTAATTTACATTTAATGTAAATATTAATTAGTTGGTAAACCCTACATTATGGGGACAAAATGTTTTTGGTCCCCCATGAGGAAACCAGCTTATAATTCATACTAAGTGATGCTTTTTGAAAATGTAAAAATGCAGAATGTTTTGTGTGATGGGTAGGTTTAGGGGTAGTGTTAGTGTAAGGGGATAGAATATACAGATTTTACAGTATAAAAATCATCATGTCTATGGAAAGTCTCCATAAAACATGAAAACACAAAATATGTGGGTGTGTGTATATGTGTGTGTGTGTGTGTGTGTGTGTGCTCACTTCCTCTTAACTGTACTGCCCTCTGTTGGATATCAAACAACACATGAGTGGAAGACATGAGAAGATTTCCTCCTCATGTTTAACTCTGAGTCTCTACACACACTGAAACATGTGTGTTTTTATATTGCTTTTAGGCAGACGTTTAACATTTTAATTGCAATTGATTAAAATCCTGCTCTTCAGAACGAAGCTGTAGTGTGCGGGATTGTTGTATAAATTAATTCAGTGATATAAACTGAAGTGTTTTTAATGCAAATTATACAGCGCAAGCAATTACACTACTGATTGTTTACCATTATGTTGATACATGGTAAATCTTTAATTATTGAGAATAATCAGTTGTCATATTGTAATCATTACTAGAGAAGTGTAATGTTTACACGAGGGTCGTCACAGTCTCAGCTCTGGTTCTCTGCTCTATAAAACATTCGTTCTTCCGCTCTCAGCACATGTATTAGACCAACATTTTTGCACACCTCATTATCTCATTGCGTTTCTGTTCAAATATTTGTTTTTGGATCGAGCCGAGCCGGTTAGCTTAAATTTGTCATTTCCTGTTCTCAGAGTTTGGTCGATCTGCCCTCGGCCTCGTAACATATAAACATACCGCACCTCTGCTGACATCACCGCGTAACACGAGTCAAGACTCCGAGCTCTGAAAGTTAACAAGAAATCCATCCAAACCATAAAGAATAATTAGAGTAGAGCAAAAACACATGAGCATTTCAGAAGAACAGACCACAGACCCTGCGGATCTACCGAAGCGACCGTTTGCGTCCTCGCCAAAAAGATCCACCCTGTAGTAAGATGTGTTTAAATAACACAGTTAAACATCTGAAATGTCCTAGTGATTGGCATGTAGCTTTAATGACTCGTTCGCTACATTACATATCCTCTGCCAAGCTTAGTTTAACTGAGGCAGCATTTTACAAGTGTGGGTTTGCTAAACTTGTTTCCACATTTTTACAAGGTCATTAACTCATGTAATGAACTCTAAATGCACTGCAAACAACACTTGATTAGAAACACAAGCATGCAGTGCATTTCTGTATTTAATTTAAGCATTATGTCAATGAGTTATGACATCTGTTTTTCGCTTAGGGTCGCGTATGTGTGTGCGTGTGCATTTTGGGTTTGTACGGAGAGCCGTTCACGTTCTTTTCCACCCGCAAACACATTAACGTCCTGGACTGGATATTGTCCTTCAACACAACAGATGCTTCCTTAAAGGGCCGGCTCTTTTGGGGCAGAGTTTGGCCCCGCGACAGACCCCTTCCCCCACCGTCCCTTTAAATCATGCTTTCATGGACATTAAAAATAGAACAAATCTGAACAGAGAAACAGAACAAATGCAGAAACAGACAGTGTAGAATGAAGCGTTCGATTTACGCTAAAAGCATCTAAAAACACAAGCAGGGGTCATGTGATATCACTCCCTCACGACATGCAGTGTATTTTTTATTTAAATAAAGCACTGTCACTACCCAGATTTTACACCTTTTTAGTCTTTTGCAATGACATTTTTCCATCCTCTCTCTAGTCCTTAGGCTGTTTTTCTACAGCACCTTTCTAACTTTAATACTTCTAATATGTAAATGTCATCTGTTACGACTGTCTAAACTCCATGCACTGACATAGCTCACGCTGTCATCAGGGCTCAGTTGCTAAATAATGAGTAGTGGTTGATACGCAAATGTGGTCATATGTTAAAGTCAACATGAACACTACACTGACCTTCTTTACCTTTTTAATGCACCTCCCTGGTCTAACGATTCATCGATGCCAGTTCTTCATAATCTTTCATCAGAATTTATTAAGTTGCTTGTAAATTACTTTCCTTTTCTGTTGACGTACAAAGACAATTTTTTACCATCCAATCAACTCCCAAATTAATTAAATCAATTCCCGCCCTGCCCTGCATTCGATACATTTAGCATTAAATATCCGGTTTCAATCAGAAATACCGACAAATGCAAAAAATAAAGTGCCAGTAAAAATAACCATAAACACCATTCAAATGTTTGGGGTCAGTAGGAAAACATATTTGTTGACATCAATGGCTAGCAAAAAGCTCGTCAAAATTTTGCCAAATATAGTGGATAGGCTATGATGTGCCCTCACTACACAGAATGAAAGAAAATACAATCCAGACTATACATACTGTAGTTGCATATGGTTGGGCCTAAAAAGTTTATGGTAGTATATTTAAATGTTTGATTTTAAGGACATTTTGCTTATTTCTCTACATAAAGCCAAACTCTTGCATTTCAAATCCCATTTTCCACTATTTGTCCCTTTTAAACATTTACAGATTAGTTCTAGCTCGAGTACGCCCAGCGGAGCAATAAATACAGTCTGTGCATATACTACATTTATTGATATTCGGGGGCAGCTCAGCTTTCATGTGCCCTACATGGCCACACGACACATGTACCCAACATGCTCGAGGAACGGAACGGGAGGAACGAGGCCTGAGACAGAGATGAGAAGTGAAGAGGAAGGGTTTGTTTGTGCTGTGTGGAGAATGAGATAAGCTGGATTGAAACTGAGAGACTCCTCCATATCTAAATGTAATCTCAGCACTGGATGAGGTGAATACAGTATCAGAGCACGGGATTGACGTTTGTGAACGATACTGACTGAAAAAAAAGGTAGAGACGAATAACATATCCTACCTCGCTCGCCCTATTTTATAACTGCGTACATTTTTTCATTCTTCCGGGTGGATTTTTATCACTTTAAGTGCATTTTTCTTCACTCTGAATGCTGGACTTTCCAGCTCTTAAAAGTTGCATCAGATTAGAGGAAGAGTCGTGACAAAAAGATAATTACATGATGAATTAGATGTACTTGAAGGGTTTTTTCCTTTCTATATTGTTATATCCTCACTGGACAATAAGTTTCGGCTGATAATTCAAAAAAGATATCTTTCAAACTCGAGGAAACCGGTTGGGAAAGTGCACTTCTTGCGGAGAAGCCTCGAAGTGCCGTAATCATGCGGGCTATTTGTGTTGACCTTTTGACATGCTACTCAATTACTCATGATGGACAAATACCTGCTCTGGTCTCTAATAATGAACAAACTCCTGACAAATCAACCGTTTGGAATGATAAAAACTCCTCCGCGCACCTTCAGCTGGTGTGTGGCCAAATTTGATAATCGCTATCAATTCTGCACATATTGGCAGTCCTGACAGCATCCGAGTGACTGCGGAATCTAATTTGTCCCATACGAGAATCCATCATTTACAGCAACGGATGGTCGTAGTGGTGAATAAACCAGCCGAACCTTGCCGATTTGTCTCTCTGACAAAGAGAGGAGGAGGAAAAGCGACATGAAGGTGCATTCCAATCGATAGAGGAATCCCTCGGATTCGGACTCCAGCTGAATATTTTCCCTCAACTTTGCATTTTTACTCTCCTTAGTAAGTCAGCCACTGGGGAGTGAGCTTGTTTCCCCTCTCCGCCTCATCAATAGCTAAATCCTGGTGAACAAGTGACATGGAGAAGCTGGAATCAATAGTCCAGCCTGCGTTTTCCCCTCCTTCTGGTCAAAATGGTTCTACACAGTTGACAGGCATGACAAGCCGAACATGATACAAAATCATTATCAGCAGGCCATGGAGATGAGTGCAGAAAAACATGACACAGGCATTAATGGCCATGGCCGGTGCTGAATAAACTAGCTGCTCGCTAAAGGATTTGTCAAGTGGAAAAAAGATGCGGGCGAAACTTCTCCCTGCGTATCGATTTTTGGGTGGTATCGAGCCACTGGTAGCGAAATCGCAGTCAATATGACACCGCGGTGAACAGAGGATGTCAGTGCTGGAAATGTTTTAATTTGAGCCTGTGCAGGAAACACACACTCGCTCTGGCCGTTTCAGCACACATTGCTCATACACTGGCCTGATACGGACTTTTACTTTAAATAATGAGCATAACAGATAAAGTGTTTTATCACAAACATATCTGCCAGTTTGAAACACATGTCAAATTTAGTTTGAAAAGCTTTTTGATGTAATGAGTCTGAAAATGTCAAGTGCTGTCAAAAGTAATAGCATATGTTCCCCACATCTCGAACACATACTGTAAATGTACAGATCTTTTCACACATATTTTTCCATGGCAAATTTCTTAAAACATATATCATTTTGGATTTTGTAATCATGAATATGATGTGCCACGTGATTAAAAAATGGCAGAATATGCCATTGACCCATATAGGCTTGTGAGTATTGCATAACAGCATTTTATGATCATTTACTTACACCATATGCCCCATTTTCCTTCCTGAAGTGGATTGTTCTTACAGTATCATCGGCATAGAGTCAAAAAAATGTCTGTATGTGTTAGCAGGGTCTTTTTTTCTTTCTTTTTTTGCCTTCTATTAATACTGAAGGTCACTGCATGAATTATGTGCATTAAACCGGCTGTGGAAAAGGCAGAAGACATCACTGCCTGGTTCATGTTAAGAAAAAGACGGCAACACTTTATTTTACAGTGTCAGTTAACTATAAGTAATTACATGCAAACCAAACCAAACCCTGATCCTAACCCAATAGTAAGTACATTACTCAGTACTTAAATGTATAATTACAGTGTAACAAAGACACCTTAAAATAAAGTGTAATCAAAAAGACTTTCACTGGATACCAATAGTTGTCCATTTTCCATCTGTACCACTGTAATGCAATATGTATTGATTGACTGGTTTTATCTTTGGCAAGTAATCGTTTTATGTATAAATAGTTTGCTTGATCAGTAGCAGTTGACCCCCCCCCACACACACACACACACACTCTCACAAACATACACACACACACACCCCAAAAAAGAACTGGAAGTGCACGGATTCATTCTGTATCTTGCTGTGTCAGGGAACTTTAATCAGTCCATGGCGCAAATAGCTCACATCCTGTCTTTTCATTATTCCACGCTTATTGGCTTTTTGGAGGCAAAAGAAGAAGTTCTTTAAGCGGGAAAGTGTCTCAACTCAATTAAAAATTAAAATCAAACATTTTATAGAGGGTGAACTATTAACACAAGTCAATGAATATAGGTCATACCACAAAGAGAAAAAGAAAAGCTTATTAATTAAATAATAAGGCCAATTCCGGCACTATCAGACCCCGTCAACTCATTCCAGCGGAGAGGGGAAAATAAATTGCCCGGCTCAAAAGAAGCTCATTTTAAGCTTGTTTACAGCGGTGCCCGAAAATGTCAGGTTAACTAAATCCCGAACTTGCTTTCCGGCTACAGTGAGAGGTAATGAGTTGATTGAAAAAGGGGGGAAAAAAAGCTGATTAGTCCTTAACATCGTGACACAGGCCGCATTAGGAACCAGAGTAATCCAGGTCAGAGTGGAACAGGGTCATCACAGAAATTAACTTTTTGTTCATTAATTTGTCTGGATTAGTCGAGGGCAGAAAGACAGCAAATCTGCTCCAGTTTTTCTTATGAAAATCATTTAAAAGTGTACATCAATTGTGGCTGATGGGTGACATTGGGGTTAATCAGCTTGATGTGTCCTTTTAATTGCTTTCTATTCAGAGTAAATTCATTAGATAATGTTCTCTTCGAAATTCCGGAATCAATTTAACAGAAGAAAACCACATTAACAGCTTTGCTTTCATTACCGCGTGTTGTCATGTCACAAGACCTAGGCCAGACCTCCTCTAGGCAAACACGTTTGTGTACCGTGATTACTTACAAGGGATTTATTTCAAATCCATTCTTTTCTCCATTACCGATTTGCCCAAATTCAACACCGAATTATAACAATGAAATAAGCCCCGAAACCCCATTTAATCACCAGAGTGAGCCGGCACACTCAAAGGCCTGTATCGGTAGCGCTGGTTGTTATTTGTGGTTAATTTGGACTGATTACAATGTGGGTAGTCTTTGGCCTGAGGCAGAGAGATGCTGAAAGAGAAGACACGAATGGCAGCGGCACAAGAACGCTTTCTCCGCCGTTGGAAGAACATAAAGGAGAACGCTTGGCATTGTGTTACGTGAGAATTTCACAGTCCTAAATACGTCAATCACCGTACTTCAGGACTTTGTTTGAGTCATTAAGATGGCCGTCATCTTGCGAGGTGTCCACAAGTAATTTTCTAATGGCTGGGCACGTTTGGCCACGGGGTAAATTCGGTGACGACGGGGGGTGGATCATCCGAGCGACGGCGAGGTGATAGCAGTTAATTTATCAATTATTTGAAGAGGGTAAATTTGATTTTCTACACATTACAAGGCATGAGCAGTAAGGCATGAGAGCCTGTGCTACACAGTGAATATAGCCACAGCTAAAAGCGCACAAATTGATTAAATAAAAGTGATATTAAGGGTAAAAATGATCAGAAACATTATTTTACTAAGCAATTTTTTCCCATAGGGAAACTAAAATAAAATGCACTGTATATACTATAGTTCCTGACATGTAAATAATATTTTTTTTTTCCATGGTTGCAGTGATATACAGTGGTCATCATAGATATTATCTGTTATCATATTAAAGCCATAAGCCTTGTGCTTATTTTACCATGGGTAAGAGGTATTCTTAATCATGGTAAAATCATTGTAGCATAAAAAAACAACAACATTTATTGTAAATTGTCCATGTACAAACAAACAAATAAATGAGAACATTTTATTTATAATACAGAAATAAGAAAAAAATATACAAATACATAAAATGTGCTAATATTAATTAATTAATTAAAAAAAGCGTAAAATTGCTCGTTTGTACAGGGATGATTCACATTGAATGCGTTGTAATGACATTAGCTAAAAGCTACTTTTTTTTATTTTTTTTTTTATGTATCATTCATTTAACCAAGTTAAGTTTAATAAAAAATATCAAAATAAACAAAATCTTCCACCTGATAGAGTAAACTGCTAATAAAATTAAATCTAATTTTGATTCTAATTGGTTCTCAGATACTGTTGACTTTATTAGCAAACAGATCCAGTCACTGCCTCCCTGCTAAACTCCCCCCAAACACACACACACACACACACACCTCCGTCTCCTCCCAGAGCCGATCCTCTCCCCTACAGCCGCCCCATGCAGAGCCTCCACATAATCAAGGTAATTTGCCTGAACTTGGGGGAATATTTACTACATCCAGACTGGCTTGGTTTGATTGATATCTACCCTTGTGACTTATTAGGCATTGTCAGAGAAAAAGGCCCTGCGGTGATGTTAAATAATTTTTCATTGATAATCACCCTGTCACAGCTATCGAGACAACTTTTTGAAGACCAACCTGACTGCGACAGGGGGGGAGGGGAGGAGAGGAGGTGTTCAGGGCCGACACAAGGCCTCTTAATTTCTTAATAAATGCTTCTTTGGAGTAGGACAGGGATTAGGGCCGAGAGAGCTGTCACAAGGACAGGTGAGAGAGGAATTGGCAGCCTTTAATTTCTCTGTGAGGAACGATGAGGCTCTACGGGGACTAATCTCCTTATCAACACTGAGCCACCGCCTCAGGGCCAGTGCTGCCATTCACACCAAATCACACCCCCCTCAACCCCCATTTCCCTACGACACAGAGTTGTGCATGGCACATTCAACTTAAAACTAATGGTGCCAAGTTCTGTATCACGTTTATTCAATGGGGCGCATGTATGAAATGGTTTGATGGCTAGAGCGATGACTGTGCATTGAGGAAAATAGCAGACCTGAACGTTTGTCCATGCAAAGAGGATTGACTCTGGAACTGAAACAGTCTCAGTCTCAGACGGACCACCCACAGTCCATTCAAAGACCTACTGAAGCATTGAACACACGAAAACAGCTAAAATCGCTAGTTCTAACCTGATTGGCTGGGGCTACGCAACTTCCAGAAACGCACGGAAAGTCTTCATGGAAACAAAAATAACCAGGTATCACATCGATTCTGCAGGTTAGTGCCATCAAATCTTTGAAAGATATTGAGTTAATTGCAAATTAAACTAGACATTCATACAGAACTATATAGTTTTGCAAATTAACTTGTTTAAATTAAATTGTTTTGAATTATGCCTTTAAATTAAACCGCATGGAAAGAAATAGTAATTTCAAAATCTACACACATTTCATTTTACACTGTGGCATATTTTTTTAAGTAAAAAATCTAAACAAATCTGCATGAAGTATTATGGCAAAAAAAAAAAAAAAATGTTATGACTGTGAAACATGGACAGAAACTGTCATTTCAAACACACATTTCTTTTGTGTTTTCTGTCCAGTGAGTCAAGGAACAGTTGTTTTGAACATGTTTCTTGAATGAAGTATTGCAGACCTGGATAAATCACAAAACAAACTGTGATTGGCTAATGTTCATGTCAGTCAGACCTGTCTTGAACAAATGGCCGATTCTTAGCTAGAAATGGCTGTGTTTCCATGCAGCCTTATTATTCATTAGTAATTCAACAGTTCAGTTGGTACAAAAAAATATCACACCAAAAATATTAATAATAATAATACACATTTAAAATGAAACTCAAACAATTTCTATCTGTCTGAAAGAGGTGTTGAAAATTTTAAATCCATTAAATAGCATCATAACTGTCACATAAATATTAAAACGTCCCTTAAATGCAACTGGAATCATGCATTTTCAAAAATGTAATGTAAACATAGCTAACTTTATGCTGCAAGTCAAATGCCTGGCTATTGAGAAACTAACTCAACTATTCTCTGAAAGTTACCAAATTGTGTGCCAACTGTGAAGCCATAAACATGGGGAAGTCTAAAAACTTTCTTGTCACTCAAATTTAAGACAAACACCTTCAATGCTGAGAAATCTATGTTCACTGAAATCTTGAACAGAAAACTCCCACAGTTCTCACAAGCTCTTTTCTGTCAGTGTGCATGGATTCACTGCTGTTTTTTTTTTTTTGGCCAATATTAATATTAATGTCCATGCGAGAGTACCTCTAAACAGGGGGAGTGGTGGTGGCTGTATAAGGCGTGTAATATAAGATGACATGTGGGGCAGATCAACAGCTCTCGTCACGGTCTTTCCTGCTGAGATGTCTCTTCACCTTCCACTCCAGACTTTATCAATTACTGTCCCACACAGCGACAGCCTGCATTCACAATGACTCCGCTGCCGTCAAAACATCAATGCACGTTTAGCGGTTCCTTGGAGTCAGAAGAGGGCATGTTCATTCACGACAAGGAAATCTTACCAGTTAGATGTTAATCCACACTCTCTACTGGCCTAACAAGGGGACAGACTCTGCTAAACTCATAGTCATGCTGTTGCTAGACATGGACGGTCATAAAAATGGGCTGCACATGACAAATATGTAAGTAATGTCACCTAAAAACACCTAAATGCAAGCGTAGAGGAAGTCTGGGTTAGGTGAGTTCCAGAAAATGTATAAAGCATATCAAATAGTTTAGAATTGTTCATTACTTATTTTGCAAAAGCTATTTTCCCCAGAAATTGATTTTAGCTGGCTGCAAATAAGTACTTTTATGGTAGACTTTATTTTGAGGTAAATATTTAATTGTCAAATGTGTCTTTGAACCAGAGCACACTTACCGAATCAAAAAGGGATTTACAGCCTAATTCAACAGGATAACTTTTTTAAGTTTTACAAATAACTTTTTATTCTCTAGTTCTTTACAACAGGGGGTTTCAAATTGGGGTCTGCAGACAATTTCAGAAAAACAAATGTATTAGTTCCATTCTGCAGAACAGTCATGATTAATCATGATTATTTTATTCTACTGACAGCCATATTTTTAACAGTAATAAACAAAAACAAACCTACATTTAGTTCTATAAAGAAAGCGAAACAGAACAATACTTCTTAAACTTAAAACAAAACCTCATGGGCAGAATATTTATTATGAAAATAGTGCTTTACAAATTCATTTGAACTCATCTGAAAAGGTTTCTCTTGTTTCTCGTATACTGTACATCTAACATCTATGGAAGCTTGTTTCCGCCACAGAATAAAAAATAAAATAGTAATTGCGACTTTTTAATCTCTCAATTCTGACTTTTTTTTCTCACAATTGTGAGTTTACAGCTCGCAAAGTTTGAAAAGCCCTGCTTTAGACAACTTAAAAGAATTAGGAGATCAATACGCTGATCTGAAGAACCTATAATGAAACATCAAGAACTTTCAATAATCTCCAAAGAAGGCCTGTGAATGGAATTTGATACAAAGACCTAAGCTGCTGCACACACACAAAAAAACAAAAACATCAAAGACTTATTATTATTATTAGTATGAACATGTGCTACAAGGTTTTCCCACCTCTGCACATACGCGGTACCACAGGCCTGTATACAGGTCCGCTGTAGAAGTAACTGATCCCTGCAGAGTTGCCTTCGTCTCATGAGGTTAAAATCATTTCGCTGCACAGGTCTGGAAATTGCCTCTCACTTAGACAACTTCAGGTGGGGTAGAGCCCAGTAATCTGCTGCACTTAATGAAAAGTTTAAAACAGTGGGTGAAGGGTCAGGACCTCCCAGCCGGCTGGAGTTCCAGTGTAAATTGTCTGAATTAACCGTGAGTATACGGTCTGAAATCGTATCCCTGCGAGGAGCAGAACATGCAGTAAAGGCGTTACAGCTCGTTAACTTCCCCCTCAAAACAGATTATCCTGCTACTGCCCATCAGGGAACCGCCCGAGTCCGATTGGCCGAGAGGGCGTTCGTCGGTATTGATCAGGCAAAACCAATCGTGCGGGTTTATGTCCACTGTTATGGCAAATATTTATGGAGGACACATTAGCCAATCATTGAACAGCGATAATGGGGAGAGTGCAGCTGGGGCATGATCTCATCGGGTGAAAATTGGTTGAAGGGCCATTTATACGACAAACTAAACCAGCTGTCGGTGTGCAACTCAATACATGAGCTACCGACTCTGGAAACTTTAATGTAAACTCATTCAAACAAGTCCTGTTTCCGTCGTCGCATGCAAGCCAGTTTGACTCTCTAAGCCCTAAGATGAAAACTACACATGCAGTTATGGCTTTAATAGTTCAATACGGTTCTCCAACCCTTATTTATACCATAATATCCATAATGTATCTCTAACAAGCAGCCGTTACCCAGATTCCCCCCCGTCTTACGTCTTGTCATCTTCATGAAGGCCGAGGGATTGAGAACTTTGAAAGATCTTTGCATTAAGTCAGCGTGGCCTCTAATGATTAGTGTGAGTGGGGAGCTTTCATTTCCCCAGTCCTGGAAGATCACAGGGGACGAATCGCAACACCCTTCTCCCTCTGCGCCAAAAGGAGGTGATTAAAAACTTAGCGGTGAATTGGACCATCAGAGCCCTTTAAGAACCTGTTCTCTCCTCCTCTCTTCTCACTGAGAGGAGCTACCTGGGTCTTTTACAAGAGGATACATCATTAATGAGGATGAGAGAGAGTTAATCATTTTCACAGTCACCTCCCCACATTCATTCCCACAATCCACCCATTTGCACTCGACATACTTCAGCCATTCCATTCCTCAAAGCTCCATTTTGAAGCCCAATTTAAATGTATATTTCATTATGGATGCATAGCTCATGCTGGGTCACGTCATATAGCTATTAAAATGATCTAGTTTTTTCTTCTCTTCATGTGTTGCCGTGAAGCAGATTTTGATTTCATCAGACGTGAAGACAGTAAAACATGAAACAACCCACGTAATACTGCCCTCTAAAAAGATTATAAACAATGAGAAGTAATTTTGGGGAAACACCAAATTATATTAATAAAATACTACATTTTAGAGATCTAAAGGTGCTTAAATAAATCCATGAAAGGGAATAAATTATGTTTAGAGTCGGTCTCCTGTGCTCACCAATGCTGTTTTTATTGACGCACACAAAAAAATACATTTAGCACAATAATATTGTGAAATATTAAGATTATTGCAAGATCCTCAGTAAAGACCATGGGAACCAGACAAGACCCCGATGGCCAGCTTCTGCGCCAAACCGGCGTGATGAATCCGATCTTCGAGCAGAAGGAACTGGATGAAGTATTTTGAATGACACCAAACCCCAATCTGATTTCTGACGTGTGATGCAGCCATTACACGTCAGCCATAACACACAGAGGAGAACTGGTCCCCAACTGAACCTTTTTTTTCTCCATTCTGTCACTGATGGAGTTTGGCTTCCTTGCCACTATGGCCTCTGGCTTGCTTAGTTAAGGACACTTAATATTCAACAATATTATTAATCTGACTGTATAATAACTGAACGATGTACGTGACGATGACATCAGTGTTTTCTGCAGAACTGCTTTATAGTGAATTGAACTAATTTAATAATTGATGACCTTTATAATGGAACTGAACACTGAACTGACTTCAGCTGAACAATGACACTTTTCTTTTTAGAGCTGCTTTACAGCCAAATTGAACTCTTTTTGCATCATTGAATCATTATGTTACTGTTAATCACTGCAAAGCTGCTTTGAAACAATCTGCATTGTAAGTGCTATCAAAATAAAGGTGACTTGACAATTTAAATAATTTATTTTCTATTTTAACATATTTTAAATATATGACGGCAAAGCTGAATTTTCAGCATTGTTACTCCAGTCTTCAGTGTCATTCTAATATGCTGATTTGCTGCTCAAGAAACATTTCTTATTTTTATCAATGTTGAAAACAGTTGTGATGATTTTTGTTGAAACTGATACTTTATTTTCAGGATTCTTTAACTGAATGTTCAAAAGAACTGCATACATTGCCAATGCACAATTTAATGCATCCTTGCTGAATAAAAATATTAAAAATCTTACCCCAAAATTCTAAATGTTAGTGTGCATATGGTCATCAAACAGGTCATAAAAGTTGGTGAATCAAAATGTTATCAACGAGGTCCATCATATTTTCCTGAGAGTTCCAATAGACTTCTCTGAAAACAAAGCTTTAGCTTTGTTGCTTTTAGGGTGTCAGAAGTTGTTGACTCTCCAAGCATGGCAGTGTTGGATCTGTTCGTGATTGTTAGTGATTCACTCCTTGTTTACATATGTAAAATGAGCCCACCTAATTGTCTAGTCCAATATTCCCACTCACAGACTGCTGTTTGGTCATTAGAACCAATAATAAACATGTTTCACGGCATTTGTTTGGAGTGCTTGACAACATTTGCTTTTCATTTTAGAAAATTCATTTGTTTTTACATGAGAAATCCCCATATCAAGATTTAAAAATATATATATATTTTTTAATTGTTTTAAACATATACTGGTAAAGTGAGCGGAAAATCAGCAAATTAGAATGATTTCTGAAGGATCATGTGACACTGAAGACTGGAATAATGATGCTGAAAATTCAGTTTCGCATCACAGGAATAAATTTGATTTTTAAAGATATTTAAATAGAAAACACTTATTTTAAACTATAATAATATTTCACAATTTTACTGTTTTTACTGTATTTTTAATCAAATGAATGCAGCCTTGGTGAGCTTACGAGACTTTTGAATTGTATGTATACATTGAAATATTTACTATCTTCCATTCAGTAACATTATGTCCAAATCTCCTATAAACTCTCAAAGTGCAACTTAAGCACCCAAGACAAAACATACGGCACTTCTTCATAACAGAGGTCTCCATTAAGCCCTCGCCTCTGTAGGCCTGCGAGCGTGTGCGCGTGAGGCGTGTGCGTAATGTGTCTGTATTCCTCGGTGTGTGGTGTGTGAGTTCAGGAGGTGAGGCTGTGTCTGTAATCTCAGACGGTGAGGGTGAGTCCTGACATGCTCCTTTTTCTGCTCCAGGAGTCACATCATCAGCGAGAGCCTCATTTTGCATACTAACAGGAGAGGAGAGGGAAGTCGCACTTGTTCGAGAGGACACACATGGAAACCGCCCTCCCTGTCTACCCACACACCTCTCGGGTTCGCAGCAGATGACCTGCGGTTCAACGACGCAGGAATGTCGCATGAATATACATTTAAATGAATCTGAATCTCAAAAGTGCTTTGATATACATCAGTAATGACTTGAAAGCACACAGTTGTACTTGCCAAAGAGAGATTAAGGGCAGATTCATACTCAAATACAGTGCCCTCCAAAAGTTTGGAAACACTCAAATCAGCATCTTAGAATGATTTCTGAAGGATCATCTGACACTAAAGACTGGAGAAATGCTATCAGAAATGTCCTACTTCCCACTTCTGAAGTCGTGAGCACTAGCATGTCACATTCAAGTGCTTTCTTGTCGGAAATTATCAGGAATCATGAAGGACACCAGATTTATTCTAGCCTATTTATAGGGAAATCATATTAAAACCAAAATGATATTTAGCGTCCCTTTCACTGACAACCCTATAAACATTCATCGAGCTATCTAGATCATCAGCTTACTGGCGATTCTGGAATTTCAGGCTATTTTTCACTTTATTTCAAATAATTATTCATGCAAGTACATATGCTCTACGTTAATGACAAGACACTGCTATGTAGCTGTTTTGAAAAAAAGAAAAAGAAAAAAAAACTCACAACTTGGGTATCAAAATGATCCCCGAACTTCCTAGTGGTAAATACTGTACCACTTGAGAGGGTGTTCATGTCCAATTTTTAACTAGGACATAGCGTTTATGATAATTCCGATAGCACTTGAAGGCATCATAATGGCTGCTGAAAATGTTGATATTGTCAAAAAGAAAACAATTACTGCTGCTCTTCAATGATCATTGACCATCAAATTAATTTAAGGCATTTACACCAATAAATGATAAGGATTTTGCTGATATTGTCGAAAACGTTTGGATAATAACATTTCAAACTTTGCCCATAGCGTTTCCAAACATTTGGAGGGCACTTCCAGCTACGGATTTCGATTTTCTGCCTTGTAGCATTCTGGATCATGTAGACTTCATTCAATGTCAGAATAAAAAAATAAAAATGTAATTGTAAGACAAAGTTTAAAATGAGAAATTAAGTCACAATTATAAAATATAAAGTCACATTAAAAATGCTAAGAAAGTTAGCTAAATTTGGTAAAACTATCAGAATATTTATAGCCGGCTATAATAATATAATTCCAGTTCCAGATGAAGCACTGAGGTTTAGAGTATGTACACCTCTGAGGTGTTCAACAGGCTTGCATGCTAACTAGTATATCTCAGTTTCAGAACAAATTACAGCCTTTAAGCCACCCTCTCTGATATATAGCACCACAGAGCACATCGAACCACATTAATGGTTTTAATATTTCACAGCTGGAGGGAATCACTGTATGGAAAAGACGGACAGAAATCCAGATAATAGCTTTCAGTTTCATTAAGATAGAAACAGTCTGTACGTCTTATAATCGAGAGACAATTTGCAAATCATTAAGAGAAACGTAAGATTACGTTAAAACACTGAGGATCCCATTTCTCAATGGATTCATAATCTTTTTGATAATAGCGATTCAAGGTTGACACAGACTCAATTGGACAGAGAAACCGCCAGTCAGAAAGCAAACACAACTCGCACTTTAACGAGAGAGAGAGACAGAAGCAGCCACATAATCTCCTATTCAGAGCAGGTACTAATGAAGAATTCCATATATTCTAAAATTTAATTAAAACCCCAAAGATTTCAAATTAGATGCAATTTGAAATGCCTGGGGCAGAAATACATGCACTTGCGTGGCAAGGGTATCAGACTGAAAGTTGATATCGTAATTGGTCTTGATGTATTTTCTGTGTTGCCAGGCTGAGGCGAGGAGCTCATAACCATAGACAAATTCTCAGTAGATTACCTGCTCATTGAGAATGCCATCACTCAGGTCTGCTCTCCTCTAAATTACCCCGCCACTAAAGCTCTCTTAGCGAGACGCAGCTGGCCACCAGCACCACACATGCGTTATGCATGCCGCACCCACTGCACGCAAATATGCTCGGCTGAATATTAAAATATAATTGCCATTCATCCTAAGTAGCTTAAACCCATTTCAATATTTTCTTTTTAAAACGATTTGGAGTCTCTGCAGTCATTATTTTCAAAGAGGCAATTCATAGTCTAATGACAGGAAAGCAAACGCAAAGGTTTACTCAAACGTGTGCTTATATGCTTTTTTTTGTGGTTTGTTTGAGCTTTTATTAGACAGCTTGAAATGGGAGTCTATTATCTAATGACACAAGAATGCACCAAATATGATCAGCACAGAAATGTCCAGAGTCAGGCACATTCATTGCTGTAAATGCATGAGAGAACACACATGCGTCTATACTTGGACTTATACTTATGAAAAAATGCATTATCGTAACCTTAGTTTGAAATAAAACACCATACAGACCTTATTCACAGCAGCGCCATCTTTGATTTTTAATGGGAATGAAAGCGAGGCTGAGAGGGACAGACATGCATCTCTTCAATGGGATGTACTGTTACTTAAAGTGTTTTTGGATTGCTCTGCTCATGAAACACTGGAAAAATATCTTTCCAAGAAATTTCAGTTGACAAAAAACTCCGGACAATGTAAGCTGTGGAAAATTGTAAGTAATCTAGGAGCTTTATGCAGCGGATGCCATTGGAAACACGGCAAGTCTTTCCCTCACAGCCTCACTTTCATACCTGTCATGGCGCTGCTAAAGTTACAACAGTTACTGCTCCTACTGTCGAATCATAATGAATTAATATGACATCTCCTAAAATCTATGAGGAATGTTAACATGGCAACAATAGTTTCTGTTACACAAAACAATCTATGCAAGCCAATCTAGTTGTGCAAATTCAATTTCATGCACCATTGTGATTCAAAATCAAAGCGCAACCTTAAAATAACAAAAAATAGTAAGTTTCAATCTCACCATTTCCATAAGAGGAAAGTGATAATTCCAACTGGAAATTCCAAATTAATTAATATGGGTTCTCCTAAACATCTTTGTGGATAGACATTCTTTGGTAAAAAAAAAAAAAAAAAAAAAAAAAAGATCACAGTTTCAAACAAAACAACAGTTATTGCTCTTACTGCAGAATCATAATTAATTAATATTACATCTCTTAAAATCTGAGGGCGAACATGGTACCAATAGTTTCTGCTAAACAAAACATCATAGGCTGCCATGGACTTGAGATTAGCCTGGAATATTCTCACCCAAACTACTGACTGCTGCTGCTTCTGATTGCTTTTAGAGGTAAAAGCTGCCCGTAACTGCTGGTCTAGGATCAGTTTTCTTCATAATAATAGCATACTGACGAAACAGTTTGGTGTTTGAGCTCTTGTGAGCATCAAAGGTTTCTATTTACAATGTGTTTTTGCAGTGTTGAGCAATGCAGCCAATCACAAAGCCAATCCCAATTCGTGGATTTCTTGAACGCAATGGCCCATCAGAAGTCTTTAAGTTAAAATCAGCTAATGTCTCAAAACGCCGGCATTTTTGTCCAGTGCTGAGTTCTGCACTATCACAAATCAGAAGTTGAAACAGTGATAGTTCCTGTACTGTAAAACATTAGGTATATTTTGGTGAAAACTCTAGTCAGCCATATTTAATTTGGCATGAATGAAAATGAAGCTGTGAGGGATAGACATACATATGTTTTCAAAAGATTTTTGATTTTAGAGTATTTGTATGCACCGACCAGTACACTCCTTTGAATGAGAATGTCTTTGTTCATTTTATAACATTAAACATGGCATCTACCCTGACTTGGATACATGGTTACCATGGTACATTTTTGTAAGGACTGTATGTGTGTGTGTGGGCATTATTTATCTCTGCTAAATAAAGCTTTATTCATCATTCCTTGCTTTCACACACTTTATTTTTTGCACTAATACATGAAGTGTTGAGGAATTAAAGTGCATCTGTTGGAGTCTTCTGGGAACCAGGAAAGCAGCGTTCCTGAGTGTTTCTGGGAGGCATCGCTCTCCCCTCACATACATTCTCACTTGAGATTGTAAAAATGTCAGCCTGCCAATCACGAGTATTTGAATTTTCTGTTGACAGGCGCAGGCACCTGGAGGATGTGAATATGATAAGTTGTCACCTCGTCATGGAGATTCTCCATTCGGCCTGTAGAGTGCACTGTAAAAAATTTCCTGTAGAAACTACAGTAACTTACTGGCAGCAGTTTGCCAGTAACTTACTGTAAATTAAACTTACAGTAAAAATACTGTATTCATATTTACAGTACCATTTAACTTGCTGTAAATTTATTTACAGTATAATATATTTTTACTGTAAAACAATGATAAAAAATTCTCGTTATATATTTTAATACAATAAAAATATTACTTTACACTGTGAAATTTACTGTAATTTGTTGTCCACTTTTACTATTTATTGTAAAACTGTACAAATTATTGTATTTCAACAGGTTAAAAACTAGTAAATAACTATAAGAAACAAAAGACTGTTTAACTTCTTTTATTGATTTAATTGTTCAATTGTAATACTTGAAATAACATTTTAATATTCTTGCAGATTTTACATTCAGCTTTCCAAAAACTTGAAAACATTTAATTTATACATAAAAGTTTTATATTAAGAGCATTGTAAAACAATTCATGAACAGATTCAGTCATAAGTCATTTTCAGTCAAAAAAATTTACTAATTCAGAAAACTCCTGTGTAGAATGTATTTGCTCTTAGTAGCTTAATAGTTTTGCCAGCTGAAATCCAGAAACTCCTTAATGAAGGAGGATACATGAGGGTTCAGGCCAGAGTTCTTCCTTTGCACCATCTTCCCACTTATTTTGCTGACCTGGAACTTTGAGGAGCACTTGCTGTTGTCAGGGTTAATCCTCACAATGAACCTTTACATAACAGAAAAAAATTGTTAGATCTTTTGATGTGTAAAAATGTCTAACAACACAACCAAATACTCACAACACAACCAAATACAGAAATGCGCTGCAAATGGCACAGAACACAATGGAAATATTTCCAGGGGACCCCAATAACTGATGAACCCGGATGGGGCATGCTTAGTGCTCAATGTCTAGTTTTTTTTTTTTCTTGCAAAACATACAGAGATGACATGTTTATGACATACAACTTTGTATACAATATACAACATTTAAAAAGAACATGAGGGTAAGATATTAATCTATACATCAGTAACATTGTAAAAAAAAAAAAGTAATGTTATGTTTAAATAAGTTTCATAGGTAAGAAATGTAAGGTAATGTAGGGTCCAAAGATGAAACAGCAATTTTTAAAGTTGAGACAATCACACAAAGATAAATAAAGCATATTATGAAAACTTTTTTGTATAAAATGTATTTATTTGCAACAGTTAAGTTAACAGCAATAATAAGACATTTAAGTCCTAAGAACAGCTATTCAGCTGATAGACACCATGCTGTTTTGTCATAAGAACAGCCCAGGTGAAAATAATGAGGAAATTACTTTGGCTAAATCCGAAATCGCCCCCTAAACACTCATTCACTCATTTCTACATTAGTCCACTAATACAGTTCACTTGAAGCAGTGAATGAAAACGAGTGAGTGAATTCGGACAGCCGTTAATTGAACATTGGCTGTACACAGCCGGGTTCGTCAGTTATTGGGGTCCCCTGAAAACATTTCCATTGTGTTCTGTGCCATTTGCAGCGCATTTCTGTATTTGTTTGTGTTGTGAACTTTTGCAGTGCTATGTATTTGGTTGTGTTGTGAGTATTTGGAGCACACGTGTTGTAAAACTGATGAAGATGTTTTCTTAATTTGCGGTTGTATGGAAGTAAAATAATGGCAACTGTTAAATAAAAAATGTCAACTGTGAAATAAAAAAGCCTGTTGAATTGCACTGGTTGAAAAAAATATGCATTGCATTAACCATGCTTGCATTTTAATGCATTGTATTTTTAGGGCTTGCATTTTTATGGGCTGAAATTCAACATGGTTTTATATTTAAGCTGTGAATATTTAAATTCAAAACATTTCAAACACATTTTCATTAATTACAATTCAATAATCCATATTCCTCTTCATATTTCACTTCCAAAATATTCAAACTGTTTAAATAAACAACCTATAATATTCAACTGGCAATTTCCAGTCTATTTTATTTCGCTTTACAAATTCGCTTCCACAAATTCAGTGGTTCAAATTTGACAGTAGATTCAACATTGACATCCAGGAAATGCAGGAAAAGCAGTAGATTACCGAGCATACTCTCCATCTGCTGTCGACCTCACCAGCAGGAGGTGCAAGCATGTGTTGTTGACGAAGACCAGAGCAACAGTTAGAGCAAGCCATTCATTCTTAAAAACTGATTTATAGAAATGTAAATGTATTTGTGATTACTATGAGGGCTGTATTCATGTGTAATTCAGTGTCTTCACAGTCCCTGTGTAGCCACATCTTTCTCTACGTGAACAAGATTATAATGTTATTCTCCCGATGCTGATGTACAGAACAAATGTTACATTTGAAGTAGACATATTTTTCTCTTGGTTGTTTAGTTGCCTTAACTTTATATCACGGAGATGTGCTGCAGTACTATTCCATATTCCATAAATTGCAGTACCACTACTCAGCGTGAAACTTTGCGCGTTAAGTTCATATTCTGTGTCCATCTGCTTGCCTATTAGCCATTTAGTACAGCCTTCTGAATAATGTGTGAGTTTGGTCTTTTATATCACTGTATTAGTCCATTAAACTACGTTAAGCGTTTTATATGTCCAGAAATCCTAAATTATTAAAAGGAATAGTACTGCAGCTAGAGCTGGGCGATTTTTTCCCCCAAAAAAATCTGCGATTTTTTTATAAAAAACTCGATTTACAATTCGATTCGATTTTTTCTCCCCCCATTTAAAACAAAATATCTGTGAACTGTAAATATATTTTAAAAATATATATTTATTGTATTTAATTAAAGTGCATAAACATAAACAAAATTGCAAAGGCAAACCCTTTCTCTAACTAAAAATTAACTGTGCAGTGCGCAACAAAGATTGTTAAACATCCAAATTATTTATACTGTATTTGGATTGAGCTAATAAAACAACAAAAAATCCTGAGGTAACTCTTATGCCTGGTTCAGATTACACGATTTGTTTGTCTGTTACAATAGTCACTGTCAGATTACACGATTTTGACTCCTAAAAATCTTGTCATGTCGTGGACAAGAAACATGTCAGACTACACATTGTTTTACGATAGGGTGACCACCTGCTAATAAGCCCAAGGGGGGACAAGGGGTATGTTTCTGAGGGACAATGTGGGACACTGTCTGGCGCGGCGGTGCCCCACTGGCAGACTCACTGATAGTGGTTTACCCATTTCTAGCACATACCACCTTGCATAGTATTAATAATGCCCTATTCTCCTAAATGTGTAATTTTTTATGTATGCTCATGAGTAAGCCAACCAATGTGTATTTTTTTTCTAAATTAAGACTCATAATATTTTGAACATTCAACGAATTGACAGATGTACTTCCACTTAAGATTTACTATTTAATTATATTTATTTTTCATTACAATTTATTTACTTTAAATAAATGAATAAATTATAATATAAATTTATAGGATTAACAGGAGATGTAGTTGCTCAACACCACAGGAACAGTTAAAAAAAAGTATTTAAAAAAATTGAACGATTGACCTCGTATTCCCCTCCCTCCATGTCCGATTGAGAAGGACGTTTTGCAAAGGTCACAAAAAGCCCTCTCGGTATCCCCCTCAACACCTTTCAGCCACAAATATTCATTTCCCCATTCTTGTTTCTTGTACTCACACCTTCTCTTTTTAATTGATGATGGCGTTGCCTCTCAGACAGTCTCTTTCTCGAATTTTTCGAATTGGAAAGCGCGCATCTAAAAGTTCCTTCCTTCCAAGTATGTCTGGTATGCGCGTGCGTGCGCTGTCATGACAATAACGAAAAAGTTAACAACAACCTAGTTAGCAGTTCAACTGAGGGGTTTGTGTGGCAACAATAGCGTGCTGAAATGTCAAATAATGTTCGTTTGTCTGCTTGGGGATCGAGTATATAGAGCGACCAACTTTTTTTTGAGAAATGTTTTGAATTTAAATATTCACAGCTTAAATATAAAACCATGTTGAATTTCAGCCCATAAAAATGCAAGCCCTAAAAATACAATGCATTAAAATGCAAGCATGGTTAATGCAATGCATATTTTTTTCAAGTAGTGCAATTCAACAGGCTTTTTTATTTCAAAAACATTTGGCATTATTTTTCTTCCATACGGTTGTTTTTTCTATATGCATGTGTTTTCTTAAAGGGATAGTTCACCCAAAAATGTAAACTCTGTCAGTAATTACTCACCCTCATGTTGTTTCAACCCCGTAAGACTTTCGTTCAACTTCGGAACACAAATTAAGATATTTTTGATTAAATCTGAGAGCTGGCTCACTCCTCCATAGACTTCTATGTTATTCCGCCCAGAAAAGTTAGTAAAAAATCATTAAAATAGTCCAAGTGACTATAGTGGCTCAACCTTAAGTTTATCAAGCGACAAGAAAACTTTTTTGTGTGCAAAAAAAAATAAAAATGACGACTTTATTCAATTATTACTTTTCTTCAGTGTGGGCCTCTGAGTGAGTTCACGAGAGCAACTTCTCGCATGTGTTGTGGCGCTCACTTGAACTCATGTCAGAGGCCCACACAGAAGAAAATTAATAGTTG
Source organism: Squalius cephalus (assembly GCF_949319135.1). NCBI lineage: Eukaryota > Metazoa > Chordata > Actinopteri > Cypriniformes > Leuciscidae > Squalius > Squalius cephalus. The sequence continues at coordinate 32,002,464 of NC_137140.1, forward strand.
AATAAAGGTTTTTTTTGCGCAAAAAAAGTATTCTCGTCGCTTGATAAACTTAAGGTTGAGCCACTGTAGTCACTTGGACTATTTTAACAATGTCTTCACTATCTTTTCTTGGCTGGCAGAATGAAATTACATAGAACCCTATGACGGAGTGAGCCAAATTTCTCAGATTTCATCAAAAATATCTTAAATTGTTACGACGATGAATGAAAGTCTTACGGGGTTGGAACAACATGAGAGTGAGTAATTACTAACAGAATTTTCATTTTTGGGTGAACTGACCCTCTAAAGGAGAACTTGGTCAATTTTAACATTGAGCTCATTTTTTGTACATTTGGAGTGCTGTCAGTACAGAGAACAACGACAAAAATCTGTGTTGCCTACAACGTGTTATCTTTTTTATTTTTTATTTGCACCCTGTTGACTTCAATAGGGCATGTTATAAACCTGCTTTTAGCCTCTTAACATCCTTGATGTGTCATTACAAGTGCACAGCCAATGTGAGTGATTCCTTCGGAGTGAACGCGTGTGAATCTGACTGCAGTAGATGTGAAAGATATGAATAAAAATGATAATAATTCAGCCAGCGATCATACCTGTATTTACATCCTGTTTTCGGTCGAAGTCCACAGTAATCGGTTGTCGAGTTCACGCGCATGATCATAGGTACTAAACCAATGCGCGTGAACTCGACAATCGATTACTATGGACTTCGACCGAAAACAGGATGTAAATACAGGTATGAGTGCTGGCTGAATTATCATTTTCATTCATATCTTTCACATCTACTGCAGTCAGATTGACCCACGTTCACGCCGAAGGAATCACTCACATGACCTGTACACTTGCAATGACACATCAAGGATGTTAAGAGGCTAAAAGCAGGTTTAAAACGTGCCCCATTGAAGTCAACAGGGTGCAAATTTTAAAAAGAGGATAACACAGTGTAGGCAACACCGATTTTTGTCGTTGTTCTCGGTATTGACAGCACTCCAACGTACTTACCACCTTCACGTCTTTCCTAACCTGTATGTTCTTCTTACTTTAGTGGAACACAAAAGAAGAATGTTGGTGACCCAACATTTTCTGTCCCTGTTGACTTCCATTATATGGACACAAAAAAAACAATGGAAGTCAACAGAAACGAAAGCATTGGGTCACCAACATTCTTCAAAATATCTTATTTTGTGTTCCGCTGAATAAGTAAGTGATGACATAACTTGGGTGGATTATCCCTTTAATGTTTACCTAATATTATGGCATATTGCAAGATGTACTTACCTCTGAATGAACTCCAAAGTAGTGGCTGCTTCCACTTGGTACTCGATGTTAAGCACATAATAGCAGCCGAAGAGAACAGCAAACGCAGAGGAAAAATCTGGCAGGTCAGTCTTAGGAAAGAGGACTTTGCCTTCAATTGACAGCATCCATTTTTTGCTGAGTAGAACTGAATCCCCTAAAAAAAATTATAATAATAGTAATAGTAAAAAATAATAAATAAATAACTTTGCAAAAACATTTAACATTTGATTTTGGTGTCAGTGAAAATATGTAGATGGAGCTTTTCTTATTAGTTTAAAAGGATAGTTTACCCAAAAATGACAATCATCATTTAGTCACCCTTGTTATTCAAAACTTATTTGAGGAGATGTTAAAGGGTTCACCCAAAAATACAAATTCTGTCATTAATTACTCACCCTCATGTTGTTCAAAAACCGTAAGACTTTGTTCATCTTCGTAACACAAATTAGGTTATTTTTGATGAAATACGAGAGCTTTCTGACCCCTCCATAGACGGCAACGTCATTGCTACTTTCAAGGCCCAGAAAGGTAGAAAAGAAATCATTAAATTAGTCCATGTGACTCCAGACTTTATTCAACAATTTCTTCTTGTCTGTGTCAGTCTCCTACACTGTTTATGTTGTAAATACAACACTTTCGGGTTCTACGTCAGAATGCCGGCTCACCATTGGCTAGCTCCTGCATCAGCATCACACACATGTGTTGTCGTGCCCAAATGAACAGCGTCGGCCAATAGTGAGGCACCGTTCTGACGTAGAACCCGGAAGTGCTGTATTTACAACGTAAACAACGTAGGAGACTGACACAGACAAGAAGAAATTGTTGAATAAAGTCTGGAGTCACATGGACTATTTTAACAAAGTCTTTCATACCTTTCTGGGCCTTGAAAGTTGCAATGACGTTGCTGTCTATGGAGGGGTCAGAAAGCTCTCTGATTTCATCAAAACTATCCTAATTTGTGTTCCGAAGATGAAAATTTTTGGGTGAACTAGCCTAACTCTTTAAGCAAAATGTTAAACATGGAGATCTAAGAATAAAGCAACATGTTTGTTTTTAAAAAACATCCTAGAGCTGCACGATTTTGGATAAATTGAAATGCAGTCCATTTAAAATGTTTTATGAGACGATGTCTCAATGTCCATTTAAAAGACGAATCATTGACATTTATTTATGAGATTGTGTGGGTGTCTGAATCGCGATCACAATCTTTTAACGATTAATCGTGCAGCTCTAAACCATCTCTTAAACATTGCTAAATCATGTATTAAAGGATCTTACCAAGCATGATCAGCCTTGGAGTAGAAGGAAGTGAAAGCCTGGTCTCTGCATCTGTTGGAGTTGTTGTGACCTACACACACACAAACACAAAAGTTTTACTAACTGTCAGTTACATACATTTTTGAATATATAAATGGAAAATACTCACATCGGCTAAAAGGAACAGTGATTCCTCCTTTTCTTTGAAGTGGGCCATCATCAACAGGACCGCTGCAAGGCCTGGGTCGACATCTCTGCCCTCTCTGTCAATGTCTTTGAGGACTGCTCTAACTTCTTTTCCCCACCTGGACTGAAGATTTTTGAAGAAGCAGATAATCCTTTCCCCTTTGGTGCAAAGGGAGTCATTAAATCTGGTGTCCGGATCAATCCCAGTCAGTTCCTTAAAATGAGCGCATAAGAATCTCTTTGTAAAAAGAAAAGGCCACCTTGCCTGAAGATCTGAGATACTGGGTGGAGGGCTGGCATTAATGCTGTGACGTTGTGCAATGAATGTAATTTTCATTAATTCCTGGACTTTGCTGCGCTCGGCTGCACGGGGTCCTTCTTGGGAAAATAGACTAAGAATCTCCTGTCTCTTCATCTCTAAAGAATCAAAGGTTTCCCTTTCAGGAAGTTCAGTAGGGTTCCAGTTCACACAACCATAGCTATCCAGTTTAGCGGATTTAGATGTTGAAGGTTGGCTATCATCCACTTCGTCTCCTGTTCGTTTAGGTTTTCTAAGTCGAGCCATTGTATTGTTCCGGTTAAGATGTTCCACCCTTGTCTTCAACTGACACAACAAAGAGTAGTAACCACAACCAATTAACTCTCCTTCCTCTGTTTTGTCACTGAAACTGTTTGGATACTTATGGATGATTGACTGTGCAACTTCTGAACATTGGCGCTTGGTTGGATTTAAACACACCTCTCTGATTGAATCCACAATCACCCTAACCATGTGTCTCCTATCTGAGGCTTCAGGTCGCTTTCCTTGTGCAAGACATGTTCTTAAATTTGGTGTCATCTTACCCCAGGGTATTTGAAAATCTGACACCCATGCTGCACTTTGAACTGGGACTGGAGTGGATATTGGACTCGGATTTGTAACTTGACTGGATCCATGACACTGCACAGAGAACGTTGAAGAGTTTGGACGGTTGCTTGGCTGAGAAGCTAGAATATTTTCATTACCTAAATGAAATATTGAACATAAAAAAATGAACATAAAATTTGAACATATGTAGTGTAGAAACGTGAAATTATGAGAATTCACTAACAGTAAATTAATTTTTTGACAAATGTACATATTTCTACTTCATAGATCATGCTTAAAACCCACATAAGCCGTTTTTACTACTGTATATTACAAACCTAAACGGAATATTGAACATAAAAATCAAATTTAACAGATGTAGTGTAGAAACGTGAAATTAGGAGTATTCACTAACAGTAAATTAATTATTTGATAAATGTACATATTTCTACTTCATAGATCATGCTTAAAACCCACATAAGCCGTTTTTACTACTGTATATTACAAAACTAAACGGAATATTGAACATAAAAATCTAATTTAACAGATGTAGTGTAGAAACGTGACAAAGTATTTAATAACAGTAAATTAATAATTTAACAAATATACATATTTCTACTTCACTGATAATGAATATGGCTTAAAACCCACATAAACAGTTTTTTTACGATATACATATTATATACAAATGACTAACCTCTGATTTTGAAATAATGAATCAGTTTCCTGCAGTCTATTGGTGAAAGGAAGTCTTTGAGGTCATCTGAAGTTAAATATTGGAGGTCATCGTCTGTTTTCACACCAATTCTAGTCAATTCTGATATCAGGTGGTTAAGTTGATCATCATCCAGCATTGGGAGAACAACTCTAATGACGGCTTCCATCTTTTAGCTTCTCACCTAAGACAAACAGAGTGGTGAAGTGCAACAAAATTAGCATCAAATCGTTTGTATATTGGCAGAGGGTAATAGTCAGCTAGATTCTCTGCGTTTACACATAAATAATGGGGACTGGACTCTTGTTGCAGAAAGTGTAAACCCAGATCAACAACTGGCACTGATTTACACTTTTCAACAACAAAGAATAATTTTGAGAAGTGTATCAGAATCATTTCAATTTTTCCGAATGTGTATACATCATCAGTTTGATCTACCACAACAACCATTGATGTCTGGTACTTGGTTCCTTTGTATGTAGCAGTTAATGTTACAAAGGTGGAGTCATGAATGCCTTGCATCCTTACAGCTTCCTGAATGTGGGTGTTGTATAAGTGACTGCGAAACTCATCTGCTTCACCTACTTGCAAATTTGGAGGAAAGATGGAGCCAGCACTCAAATAGGCTTGCAATAGCTGATGTCTTTCAGCTAGTGTACTCCCAAGGTTTATGAAATTTCGTAATTTTCTTGCACATTGTTTAAAATATGTGTGCTTGCTTTCAAACCGTAAAGTCCATAGTCTAATCAGTGGTCCAAATTTAAGTGTGAGTTCAGGGTAGTGAAGTAAAAAATGATGTTTTGGTTTCAGTGGTGCATCTGGAAACAAGGTAGCTCTTAAGTGCAAATATTCTTCAATCAGACATTTCATGTAGGCTACTTGATCATGATGAATTTTTGGTGCACATATCATTTCAACAAGCTCCCTTAACTTCAAGCACAACTGCCAAATTTCATCATCAAGTGGATTTTTTATTCGATCCCCAATTAGTAATGGGAGCAATCGAAGCAGACACCAGTTCTGAGCTGCATGTCCTGTCAACTTTCCACCATCAGGTTTTATTTCACATGGCTTATTATTCATGTCACTTCCACAGAACTTAAAGCTAGATATGTTTCTGTTCAGCTGAACATAGCTGAAGTGTTTCCCTACAGTGACAAGCTGTTTTATGTACAAAGCCAGATCTGTTGAAACAACTCCCTCAAAAAGATCATGTGCCAAACACGGAGGAAGCCCAGGATCACACACATGAAAGTGTTTTAGGCAGTTGAACACAGAGTCGAACTTGACACCATCACACATTTCTTGCCCTTCAGACATTGCCACACTGTTTTGGTAACTCTGTTTTGTTCTTGTTGGACCTAAGTCTGTGCCTTTGCTTTCAAACATGTCTCTGTTTATGAGACAGTAACGGCAGAAATGTCTACTCTTACTGAAATTCTCAGTAAACCCTCCGATGCTATGTGACCCCAAATTGTCCCCAACAATGGCAATCACTGCTCCCCTCACTGTCTCTCCATTCTCCAGTACAATTCCAAATTCCTCCATGTCCTTGAGATCACTCAAAAGAGGTGTGAAAACTTGTTGCTGCCCAAAAAACTTAAAATCTTCCTCTCTGCAAAGCATGACCAATTGCATAGGATCAATAGATGATCTATTATGGGGACAGATTTCTGAAAGTGTCAAGTACACAGCAACTAGTTTGTGTTTTTTTCTTCCAGAGCCAAGAGGATTAACTACCTCGAATGCATCTTGATATAAAATTAGAGACACTACTGATGAAGACTCTTTAAAAAGAGTGTTTTCTTTAAAATTTCTCCCATCCCTTATATCCTCAAGTACATGGGGATTTTGTGATGTTTGTTCCTTAGCCTTATCATACTGCTCTTTAACAGATCCATTGTTCAGAAATGCCTTCAAAGTGTCTTTCACTGGTATGTACTGACAAAAGCGCTCTTTTCCTGATGCATCACAGCCTAGGTACACCTGCACAGGCTCCACATAATTGAAATGTTTTTTGAAAAAGGACTTCCGAGTCTGATCTGACTTAAAATATCCCTCATTATACATCTTAAGTAAGTTTTCTTTAGTTAACCCACTTATCATTTCATTTATTTGACAGTCTGGAATTTTTAGCTTTGTCAATTCTTCATTAACTTTGGACAAGGTATGCGTCATGCTATTTGTATGCACCTCCATGAACTCATCAATTAAAATCTGAATTGTTGTAGCTGGCAGAATCATTTCTGACTGCATCCTCAAATAGAATAAAGCCAAATTTGTCAGAAATTTGTCTTTGTCAAGCTGAATGGCTGAACTACTGTCTTGAAATTCCACATCATCAAAGCCTTCAATATTCACATCTGGCACAGCAACAGAAATCTCAGTCATAGGCCTATATGCACTTGCACAGACAGATTTCTCTACATGGGTTTTATGTTTTCTACTGAGGTGTGCTGAAAATGTCGACTTCACTCGAAAATATTTTTTACAGCCAGTAATTGGACATTCAATTTTTTTGCCATCACGAATATGCCATTTTAGATGTTCACAAAGACTGGCGAATTTGGTCGACACGAATGTACAGCCTTCAACACTGCATATAAAATTCAGATCGTGGTGTTCTGATCTGTCTGGGTTTTTTGCGGCCTTTCTGTGTTTGCGGTACATGTGAGACTGAAGGGCGGAGAGTCTCTGGAAAGTGCATGGGCATTCAGGAACTGCACACGAAAACCTGAAGTTCGCCTTGTTTTTATGCCCTTTGGCATGATTAATAAAGGCGTATAATGTCTCCACAGAGACGCCACAGTGTTTGCACAAGAACATTGCGGGTTTTACTCTAGCACTATATGACGTGCATAATGCATTTGTATGGGGTAATCGGCACGCGATAATAGCGGGAAAAAAACCGACTGACTTTAAACTAAATCCACAAAAGCTTTGTTGTTCGGCCAACAGTTCACATGAACACTCACCAGCTCCTGACGTGGTCAAACCCAAGGCAGAGACCCGTTAATGTCCATATTTTGACGGTGAAACGTTCAGAAAAGGGAAAGAAAGGAAAGAAATATGAATGTTTGCACAGTGTCAACACAACTCTTTCTAGCTCTCTTCACAGCATAATGTGAGGTGACTGCGCGCCGTTAAGTGGCAGTGTTTTTTTTTTTTTTTTTTTAGTTAAACCAAAAATATAATATATGTAAAGTAAAATGAGGAATATTTGTACACACCTTTGAATCTGGCTGGTTCTTCTCGTATCTGTGCGTCTTCGTTTTCTTCTTTCTCCAAGCGGGAAATAAAAGCTTTTCTGTGATTGGTCAGGTTTCGCGCTCATTTTTTTTTACTGTATTTAGATTTACAGTAAATTAAAAATACTGTATTTTAGTGGCGCCAAGGGGATATTTTTCAAAATGTAACTTTAAAATACAGTAACATGCTGTATAATTGTCCTACAGTAAAATACAGTTCATTTTACAGTTAAATACTGTGTAATTTACAGACATTTCTAACAGTGTGAGACAGTAATAATTTTACAGACCTTCACAGTTTCAAAATAACTTTTAATATTATAGCGGGAAAAAAAGCTGTTGAATTATAAACGCCTGCCGCTGCGGTTCTTCGACACCACCATCTGTCTTTTTGATGGAGATGAGGAGAGAGAGAGGTGCAGAGGTCAGCCTGTAACGTGGGGACGGCGAAAAAACCCACAGCAGCTGCCGGAACGCAGAGACCGGAGACTATTTTCATATGCACTTCTCATTGAGAAGCAAATCAAACTGTGTGGTCGATCTGGGGTGAAGGAAAGTCACTTAAATTCTTAACCACAACATGGGGTCTAACTGCATGTCACCCATTTTCTTCACCACAGAAAAGGAAAAGGTGCAAAAAGGAATGGACGTGTCTGCAGTTGCTCCAACCTGCATGCTCGCCTTCATTTGTGTAGGAAACGCCTGGTGTAATGATGTAAGTACGCTTACATGATTTAAAAAATGAGCACACCAAAATGTCGTCATTACCAGTGGGAACTGTGGGAACCACTTTCTGAGTTTCAGAGTCAATTAAAGAATCATGATGGAAGCAAATGGTTTTGGCCATAGTTAAAAAGGGGTAGTTCACTCAAATTTTTTTTTTCAAAAAAGCCATCATTTATTTGCCCTCATGTCGTTCCAAACCAGTATGACTTTCTTTCTTCTGCTGAATACAGAATTTTTGTGAAGATTGTAGGGGTTCAAACAACACTGGCTTCCATTGCATGAATGGAAAGTTTTCAACATCATTTTCATGCATGTATGTGGATTAGGAATGACATGAGAGTGAGTAAATGATGACAGAATTTTACTACTATCACTTTAAGATGTCCCAAGAAGTGTATATATTACCTTTCATGCAGTGTGTAATATAGCTGTTTGTGAATGTAAAAGGTCTGGAAATTTTTAAAGATCAAAGTGCACGACAAATAAAGTCATTGTCTCCTAAAAGAAAGAATTTTGAACTGCTGAAACGAGTCGTCAGGAAATTCAGTCTAATGTCCTTTTACATATGTAACAATGTAACAAATTTGCATAATGCCAATCTTCCTTGGCTGCCCGCAAACAACATCTACTTTGAGCCGCCCTTAAACACTGAAGTTGTAGCTGAGGCCTGGAATAGTTTGGTTTGTGTTGTCGACGTGTCGAGAAGATGCTGTTTTCATCAAAATTCTAAAATCTAAATCAAACTTTTTTCAAAAGTTTTAAAAACATTGCTTTTCTAGTTACAAATGGCATGGATTTCTATTCATTTTAATTCTGCTTCAAAATTGCAACTCTGCATTCTGTCTCCCACCTCAATTCAAACTCAACAACTGAATTTTGATTTACAAGGCATTCTCAATTAATTTCTGAATTGTGCATAACCCTGACAGAAACTTCGCAGGATGACTTGACGGGCAAGGAATGTTTAGCATTGTCCATTAGCATGTACCCGCTCCTCCCCTTTCTCTGCCAATCTGACCTCTCAAAGCAAACAAAAGGCTCATTGAAATTTTAAAGCTGTACGTATGGGCTCACACTTTAAGCAAACTAATGTCAAGAGTTGAGCTTGCTTTGCTTTCTGCACCTGTGCCAAAAATTATGCAGCACCCAGCCAAGACCAACATGGCCACTTGCAGCGGCTAACCGCTAACTATCCCACATAACTGGCCAGTGTTATGTGCCGTCCAGGCGCTATAAAACACTCCACTGTGGCACAATGAGGGAGAGGCCATCGTGATGTAAGTGGAGTTGTGGAATGGGAATCTGGGTGCGTTTGGTGGTGAATGAGTCTTTCGCCAGTGGAGACTGTGGCCAGTGTTTAAAGGAAGGGAATTAAAGCCCCTCAGGGGACTGAATGTGTCTGAATACTGTTTGGCTCTACATGTATGAACCGTAATTCGATCTGTATTAAATTCCTATAAAAGTTTTATTTGTCTATCGCCAGAGTCGGTCTACAGTATGTGACAAAATGTGGACAAATTTGGGGAATGTAATTTTTTTGTGGGGGATGAAATGAATAGGCCTATTTTTATTCAGCAATGACACATTTATCAAAAATGATAGTAAATATATTTATAAATTTTGTTTAAACTGTTTTCAATATTGATACTAAGACGAAATGTTTCTTGAACAGCCAATCAGCACATTAGCATGATATTTGATTGATTGTGTTTCTCTGGAGTAATGATGCTGACAATTCAGCTTTGCCATCACAGGAATAAATTACATTTTAAAATATATTACAATACAAAACAGCTATTTTAAATTGTAATAATATTTCACAACATTGCTGTTTTTATTGTATTTGTTATCAATTAAATTCAGCCTTGGTGAGCATGTACAAGCTTATGACTTCTGAATGGTAACGTATATATCATATTTAAATGGAAGCATAATAACTTCACTAAATACATTCGTTTTGTACATCTGCCATTGTTGTTTTTAACAATACTTTCTTCTCTTAAGTCTGCTGGTTGTTTTTTTTAGTTTTCGTAGTTGCACATTTCAATGCCCAAAAAGAGTTTAACCTCCAAATTTCAGAGAAACCAAAAATTGAACCAAAAACTAACATGATGCTGCCAAGTGAAAGTGACACGTTGCCAACATGTCTTGATCGGAATGTTCAAGGGACTGAATACATCTATTATAAATAAACCAAAACAATGAGAGAAAGATGTTATGAATAACTGGCGGTTGATTTATACAAAAATAAATGTCAGTCGAATTCTGGGAAAAAACAACACCAGAAGCTCCACTATGAACCTGTTCAGACTGCAAATGAATAATTTAGTCCCTGATGATTAAAAAACAATTACAATATGCACAGCGATCAGGTTAAATCTTATTCAGATGCAAGCACTACTTGTATTTTCCACATTCGTTCTTTCTGTATTTTTTCCATGTTAGGCCCCAGAGGCTTGAACACAATTCATTATGTATGAGCGTCAACTTACAGTACTTGACTGCCGATTAATAGAAAGTTTTCAGGATGAACATTAGCAGCATATCATGCATACAATATAGGGCCTTCTTGTTTGTGACTAATTATTTACATAGGCTACATTCCATATGAATATGCATGCGCCAAATGTAATGTATGCATCTATTCTTAGTGCATTATAAGTGATGAAATGTTGATTATTCAGTAGTTCTGACTACTTTGTTTGTGAAACAAAGGTATTCAACCATCTTCTTTCACCTCTTTCTTATCTTTTCTGCAAGTATCCAGCCTGATAACTACATCCCTCATGCATAAACATGAGGACAATGACCAAAGCTGTTAATGCTCATTTATTTAAATACTTTATTCTGTGCTTGATGTAGTACAAAAACCCGCTTAAACTCCAAAGCTCTCGACACTGTTCTGTGAGCTATTCTCTTCCTTCAGTGGTCTGGGAGAGAGCTTTGTTCTCGCCCAGAAACTGACACTTCATATAGTTTATGGTTTTTAATAGTAGCGGGCATAGCAGGAATAGAGCTGAGAGTTGGTGTAAGTATGTTTAGCTGTGGTAAAATAACTTCCATTAGTTATTGGATTCAGGTTTTAAAAGGAAACCCCTGAAGTTTCCTGTACTTTAATATTTCACAGAAGAGAAATGGAAATGAATTACGTTTTCAAATGTTCTCACAATCTATTACAAGAGGAGATAAAGCGTATATTCTCTGCTGAAATACTATGACATTTTTTTTTATAACAAATTGATTATTTAATGTTTCATTAAGCTGTTAGCAAAACCATATCACAGACCTGCAGAGTCGGGCAATACACTACTTGTATTTAAAAAAACAATGGTTCTGTTTTAAAATCTAGTGAGTTCACTGATCTATATAGATAGTCATTTATATAGATTAGTGTGTGAGCTGCCTTGCTGTCTACTCCCTATGTAGTAGAGCTGCATGATTAATCATTGCATGATTAATCGAAAGATCACAATCTCCATTCAAACACCCATGCGATCTTATTCCTAAATTACAATGATTCGGCTATCATATATTTTTGACAAGTACGATCAAACCGATTCAAATCTGCCTTTGCGCTACCGCTCACACAGAGAGAGCAGTTGTCGTATAGGTATAAAACAGCTTCACAAACAGTCTTTTCAACCACACAGTATCATTATTTCTGTTACAATAATTCAAATCATCACAGAAATACTTGGATACAAATTTAGTTTGCATTTAAACACTGATGTCTAGCGATCAAAATACAGAAAATCACAAAAAATCAGTACAAGTAACATGCATCAAGTACATCTTCACACCAGATGGTGACAAAAAAAAAAAGTCATTTAATCATTCATTCAAGAGATTAGATCAAAAACGTCTTTATGAGTGAGTCATTGAATCATTAATTCAAACTGATTTTTAAAAATAATTAATTCAAAGTATTTGTTTTAAATAGATTGCAGCAATTAACATTTTGTCAGAACCTCTAATTACATGTTTAGTTGTCTAGTAAGAATCATGGGAGAATTGTGATCTCTATTTTAAACTAAATTTATGCAGAATTGTGCAGCTCTAACTTTTAAACTAACTAACAGCTAAACAGCATCATAATAAATGTATGTACTGTATATATGTATAGTCACTCAACTTGTCGTAAGGCATTCTGGGATTGTATTTTCTTCCAAGATACATGTGATGCTGCCTTAGAATGTGGCAAAAACAAACTTCTTCTTGGGAGGCAACACAATTATTCTGCTCGCCTCCGGGAACAGCCTTCACTGTGGGAGCATGCTTATGATAAATAAGTCAGTTATATTATTTCATATACCTCTATGTCCTTGCACATCACTAACATAGACACTATGAATGTCCTTCTGCAAACACCAAATACCCACACACACTAAAACTCTCACACATGCACTAAATAACACACACTTCACACCTAACGTAAAAGTGTGTTCCAGATCCATTTTCACCCTTTAAGCACTAAAGGTCATGAAATATCTACAGGGTCAATGACCTTCACTGTGTAAGACCATGTGTTTCCTTACGAGACCTTGTATGAAGGACAATCATCTATGAGAAGATTTCCATACAAATATTAGAATCTGCTATGCTATATTTGTTGTGAATAATATTGTTATATTCTATTGTCTATGAAAGATTAAATCTTGCAGGAAAGAAAAACAAATTGCAAATGAGATATTTTAATACCTCATGATGAGATTATGAAATTTAAAAATACTTCAGACTTATCTTATACCCCTTAATCGTTTTCGAACAGATCTCAATAATGTATCAAACTGCTCAGATTAGCAAAGATTCCAAAGTCTGTAATCTCAATATGGACTCAAACATTTCTCATTAAATTTTCCCAATACCAACTGATCTGATTAATAGCTTTATATTCTTATGTCAACAATTGTCTCATTTGTGTCTCATTTCATTTTCCCTAAGGAGATTTAGGAGAAACATCTGAGACAAAGTTAAATGACACATAATTGAGAACTCCATTAAGTCTCCCAAGCTATGACAGAGCAACCTATGAGCAATAAAACGGCCCTCTGGGATGTCTTTGTGTGTGAGGTCTCTCACAATACACATCTAATTTTATGTTGTGTCCAGTCGGTGCTATGTTGTCATTATAGCTAAACCTCTTGAATTATATATGCCTCACACATTTCAGGAGGTGAATCTGGTATATTTGTTCCATTAACTTCTACAAGCTCATGAATAAGTAACACGTCGCTTAAGTGTCTTTCTTGTAAATTGGTTTATACAGCACCACATATATGAGACCCATTTCATTTTACCATCATTCTTCAGACAGACCTGCAGTTGATCAGTATATGCAGGTTTCAAACGACTCGTTTCCCTGCTGTTCATCACTGCAGATTAATCTCGGTTTGCAATAACAAACACAATCAATACATACTACTTTTATTTTTACTCTGTCTTACATTGTTCTAGTCTAGAGGTGAGCAGAAACCACAAGTTATCAAATAAATCAAAATTGTCATATAATTCCACCTTTGCATTGCAGGAAAGATAAGAAGTATGCAAATACAGTATATGTAATAAATAAGACCAATTACAATTCAAAATGCAAATAGTGTGATATTATTGCATCTTGAATGCTGAATGAATAATCAATAGGAGATTTTAAAAATTGTAAACTTAAATTTAAGTGTGCAATTATTTGGATGTTAATGTTTTCTCCAATCCCAGTTCAATATGCATAGTGAATTATGTAAAAAAAAAAAAAAAAATGATAAATAAAATTAAGTTATTAAAATAAATGATATTAAGTTTACAAAATACTAGGATAGAAAAAAAATCGATTGCTAACAAGGCTGAAATTTTCAACAAAAGAAAAAAAAAAAAAAAAAATGGAAGGGTTCTGCACAATAAGTGGTTCAAACTGAATTAACTGCATGTGTTTAATATGGTTAGAAGTTCAGAACAAAGCCTAACCAGAATGTCCAAGAAATATCATATCAATGAATAAACTTTAACATTCAAGGACACTTTCTACTGCACAAAATGTTCTTTAAAGTGGAAAAGTATTCTTTATTAACACCACTAAAAAGTGGGAAACTCAAAATGGTTCTTCCATGGCATCACTGTGTAAATCCCCATTTGGAACCTTTATTTTCAAGACTCTATAACGATTCATTCCGTAATATTATATAACAGGAAAATTGCCTGTGAGAAGCATATAAAGTTCCTCCAGTTCCATCACTCCAACACAGAGGCGTTGCAGGCATTACAGGCATGCGACAGTCCCAATTTCTGTGCACCACAAACCTCGCTGTCCAAAATAGCCCGCTGTACCTGAGGGGGCTGCTCTTTGGCATGAATTAATTGTATGTTGACTGAATTAATGGGGTAGAAAAACATGCATATATCTGCTAATACACGAGAAGGACAGCGTGCGTGCATGCACACGAGTGCGAGCGTGTGTTCGCTGAAGCGTCGGTTCTGAAAAAGCCAGGCGCAGACAGAAGGGGAGATGCACGCTGCCTCTCTCACACTAAGAGGTTTGGTGCTTGACCAATCAAGAGTGAGACCGAGCATTGTTAAGAACCTGCGGCTTGATGTAAGGACTCCGCTACGCTTTCCAGCTCAGGCAATGTGCAACCTGCGTGCAGCCCGTGCGCAATTTATGAATAAATTATTTGATGCGGAGTCCCCCAGGAGTGTGTAGCGCTCACCCCTCCTAAACTTAAAGCAATTACCGCCAGGAGATTATTGCCACTCAGCTACAGGCCGCGGTTCGACTTCACTGACTGGCAGACGTCATTTTATAACAACCCGGGAGCCTCTAAGTCGCTGTGACAGAAAATTCATTGTTAGTGTGTAGTGTGAAAATTTCTACAGAGTCACGTCAATATGCGAGACCCGATCGGGTCTCGGAAAATGTATTACTCTTCATAACAAAGTGTGTGATGCATTTTTTTTTTTTTTTTTTTTTTGAAGCTGACAACATTTCACCCCTTACGGGAGGCAAAGCGTCCCACCCCTCTTCTCCCCTCTGCGCCTCTCAATTTATTCTCTTTCTTCTGGCTCACAGGTGATTACGGGCGTGCTTTAACCCAGGGGGTTCAGGCCAGGAAAATGAGATGCTAATCGTGCTGTTTTCTGTTTTATGATGGATCATCCCTCGCCGCAGAATCTGTTTTGGTGAGGAGCGATGCTCGGGCCCGTAAGATTTGTGCTGCGCAAGTGCGTCAATTTAAAGACACACAAATCATTCCTGACATCAAACTATGTCCAGCCGGTGATATATGGACATTAGAAGGGCAGAAACATGTTTTCAATAGCCTCAGAAACACTTAAACTGTTGCGCAGGCCACAATGCATCTGTAAAGGAATAATGAAAATCTGTCAATATGTCATTCCAGCTCTGTATTATTTTCTTTCCTCCGAGAAACACAAAAAAGGAATCTGAGCTGCTCTTTCACATAAATCGAAAGTGGATGGTACTTTATACTGCCAAGGACAAAAATGTACCATACACAAGTGTTCCCACCCCTGGCTCTGATGAACCCTCAACAGTAAACATTTTGGATGTCTTCCTTATTTGATACGCCTATTTTAATTTTGGGGATCTCTACTAACAAACTCTAAACAAAACTCAATTAAAAAGTTACACAAAAGCCAACATGAGGAACAGATTGTAATTAAAGTCATTTATTTCTGGTAATTTCCCAATTTGCAGTTAAATATTTGAACTTATAGGCCTATTTTCACAGACAGGGCTTAGATTAAGCCAGGATTAGGGTTTAGTAGATTTTATAAACATGCCTTAAAAAAAACACACACACACACACATTACTGGTGTGCATTTTGAGATAAAACAATGGCACTGAAATATTTTAAGATAGCTCAAACTTGCATTTTAGTCTGGGACTAGGCTTAAGCCTTGTCTGTAAAACTGGGGGAAAATGTTGCAAATGGTATACACTCATGAACCATTTGAGTTTGGATGCAAATCATATATATACACATTATCTTAATAAACCATACCAGATGCATCTTGGATCTTGGCATCATAAATCATCATTGACTTTTGCTGTGTATAAGAAAAGCTCTGACATTCTGCTTAACTTCTCATTTTGTTTCAAAGATCACAAACAGAGCAGTAACCAAAGAAGAGTGAGTAGACTGTTTTAAACAATCAGACAATTTAGCATTTCAGTGGCATATAATTCCTTCCTGAAGAGTTTAAAACCTCAAAATCATTCTCTTCATAATAGCTTTTATGCTGAAAAGCATTAGGCTGATTATGGTCAAACTTCACTTTAGCTGTTTAGGCTGTAGGGCTAATTCCCACTTGCTAAGTAACTAGGCTAAAGAATGACTGCAGTGCTCTCTATGACGTGGTTTTCCAGGCGTCTGAATAAGTAAACAAAACAGATGTTCTCGTCGTGTTCGGTAAATCTGCATGAAATCCAAAATTGCCACTTTGTACGGCAGCATAGTGCAATGTATACAGCACTTGTTGACCGACTTCATCGTCAGCCGCGCACTTTAGCTGTCAGGTCGCATCAGAGCAGCGAAGAGCATCATCCGTCAGCGTGATATCTGCGGCTCTGTCACTCCCAGCCATTTCCCCCCTCTGATTCCTGACCGTCTGTGTCTGCTTAATAAATAACCAGCCTCAGAAATGGCAGAGACACTCCGCGTTAACAGAGACCATCTTGAAGCATTCCCCCCCACCCCCTATCGCAACACTTAGAGATAACCAAGCAAGATTTGGCACAGCTGGAGAGAGGAAGACTCTTTCGATCCTGTTGGCTGACTTTCTATCATTCCCTCTTGCCATGGCTGACTGCCCTGTCCAGCCTGTTTGTGTCATTTTCGCTACAACCCCCCTCCCTTCAAGCCTTCATTTTTGCCAACGCTCTTTCTTTCTCTTGTGTTTTCTCTGCGAGCGGTTGACTTCTCTTCTACACTGTCCGTACCCCCTCCGGCGCATATAAAAGTGCGTGAGCAGACCCTCATGCTCCACATGGCAGTGGGGCAGTAGAGATGGATGGAGCGATGGGTGGACGGAGAGATGGATGGGTGGATGGACAGATAGTGAGGGAGGCGGATGCATGTGTCCCCTGTTGTGACGGCAGAAGCCTTCCTTCCACTCTAACACTCATTACTTACCTCGCCTCCCACAGGCCCACCGCGCGAGACGCCATGTTCCTCATGCCACCCGTAATGTGTGTGTGTGAGCGGTTATATACACTCAGCACTATTAAAGTCTTCTTCGGCAGGTACAACAGCGGCCACTTTATTTATATAGAAACCACCATTTTCTCTGAACACCCCCACTGCGGTTCCACAAAGATGCTCTCACAACACTGTCCGAAAATGTTAAATAATACAACTTCAAGAGGAGTTGTTTTATGGGCATGAAACAGCATTCGCAATGCACCAAACTTCCATAATAAGTTAAAAGGCCCATTCACACCAAGATAACTATAAAGATAACTATATTTGCTTCCATAACAGTGGGAGATAACATTTTGTTTATTATAAGTGAGCACTGCAGTTATGACGTCTGTCACTTTAAGAGATTGAGCTTTAAAGTCAGAAGGATTTTGATTGGCTGTCAATGATATCGCTCCTCTGTATCACTATCATTATAGTGTGGCTTTGTTTCTATTCGCATATTAGAATGATAATTAAACCCTGATAGTTATTGTCTTTGGTGTGAACAGCCCTAAAATTAATATTCACACAGGGCGGAACTTAACTGTATCCACTGAGAAATGTTTTTTTCAGAAGTGAAAGTTTACAAAAGATTATATATATACCATTGATTTTATATATATATATATATATATATATATGTATGACAAATATTTGTTGTCTTTAAAATGTGCCTGTGAAAAAAAAAAAGAAAAAAAAATGTATTTAAAAAAACATTAATTTAAAACTAAGTATACTACAAAATCCATCTACAAACTCCATTTACTGATATATCGCTTGACACTTGACACTGATATAAATATTGTAATTAAACTGTGCACATTTATTAATATTAAGCCTAAAATGTGTTTTAATATTGCTATTAGTAAGGATAGTATGATCTCTGTATAACAACAGTCTTTAAATGCAAGATATTTAAAGTCTACCTAAAGTATTCTTACAATAGTTCCATCTTATCTCGATCAAATAAACTTAAGTATATCTTTATCTCAGCACTATTTCTGGATATCTAAAGTACATTAAGTAGACAATTAGTTGTTCCAATTAGAAGACTTTAAGTATATCAATTTAGCCAAAACTACAATTGCAGGGTATTTATATTAAGTACATAAAAATGTATTTGTAGAATACTTAGCATAAAATAAATGTATTCATTTTAGTATATTTATTTTTCACTAGGGAGCACGTCACTGCTCATTTGCATAAACGTGAACTTTGCTTAACTTTCTCATTGTTTGTCACTGACACTTGCCGGAAATTACCAATTCTCACTGAATATAGGCTACATATTTAACATACAATGTATTCAATATACTTGTATACAATCTACAAATATTATTGGCCTACAGAACTAAAACTTCACAAAAATCCATTACTTCAATTTAATTAACTTCCATAGCACTTCACAACTTGGTAAAATTAATAAAGAATTGCCCAGTAGCTGTAGAAAAACATTCTTAAACAGAACAGATTGATGCTATGCTACCAACGCAAAGGTCATGGGTTCGATTCTCAGGGAATTCATGAATAATCTGATAAAATGTGTACCTCCTTGAATGCAATGTAATCTGCTTTGGGTAAAGCTATGCCAATTGCACAATATTTCCAACTCCAAACAAGAGAAATGTATAAAGAAATAGAGATGCACCGATTGATCGGCTGGTGACCGGAATAGGGGTTATGCGGAACATACTTCCGGGTTCTACAAAACGGGTATAACTACTTCCGGTCGTCAGCTACTGAGGTAAACACAGTGTAGGAATGGCGACCTTTTATAGCCGGTGTTTACAGGAGCTACCCATTCTATCCATTTCAGATGTACATCGTATTGCCAAACGGACGTCCAGAGCCCCGAGTACTTCGGTAGATAAAGGATTTAAGTTTTTACGCCTCCTCATTTATTCATGATTATGAAGGTATGTAAGTTAGTATATGTAGCTTTTGCTAATGGCACCCGATGTAGAGTTAGCTAACTATCAGTAAGTTAGTTTAGACTTGTATGCTATCATAGTAGTTTAACCTTTTATATTTGCTTGCAGACGATTAAAACAATCAAATTTATACTGCATTTAATTTTTTTTATAAAATTTTATTTTCTGATACTTAAGCATTCGTGACATTTTTATTAAAACAGAAATAAGAATTGTATTCTAAAAAAAGCGCAAAATAAGTTACCTCAGAGATAACCTACCGCTGCAGATGCGTACGGTAATGCAAACCGGAAATGTTTATACCCGTTTTCCGGTTCGAACGTTGGGCGTTCCGCATAACCCCTATTGGCCGATTTTCACGTGATCGGCCATGACCGGCGACCGGCCGGTCAGTCTGACATATGCCGATTTTATGCCGGTCAAATGCACTCGGGCGCCGCATGATTAACCTTTTGAGCGGTTCGGTCTCATATATGGGATTTTTATTTCTGTGCCCCTGAGAGTACGGTCACCGGTGCCACATTTATAATGTTCAGTGACGTCGCATAACTGCCAGATTCAAACTGTGCTTTCGCGCGTTGGCTGGCGCTGAGCCAGAGTCGGACGCGTTCAGCGCTGTCATATATCACAACTGAGCAGTGTTTTCATCCTCATAATGTTTATTTTAGGTTTCAGATATTTAAATACACATAAGCACGAGTAAAACAATACATTTGGAGTTTGTAAAATACAGACTGATGTCTGTGGAAGCAGCAATAACAATCTATTCAAATATAATTTGCCGACATGTGTTATTCATATCAGACAAACATAGTGGAAGTAACTATAAAGTTTACTCTATTCTTCTCAGTTCATCGGCCACTTTCTTGCATTTATTTCGGGAGAAACTGATGAATTCACGTGCTGTAAATCCGACTGGCAGGACAACATTGCGGCGCCCATCTTATGTTATAGATCAAGATTATTTATAAAGGTTTTTAAACGACCAAACACACTCACGTATTTGAGAATCGGAATATCAGATAGGCTAGTTGATGACATGGTAAGCAAGTTTGTGAATATTTTGAATAAAAAAGGAAAAGCGAAATAAAAGCGACACATCTGTCATACAGTGGTTGCGGTGTATCGCGTGACGCGTCGCCATGGAAACATTAAAGGGAACGTTCGCCTTGAAAAAACTCACTCTGGGGGTGGGGGTGTCAGTTAGAATATTTTAAACTTACGCGTGAAAGGGTTAAAGAAAAGATAGAAAATAAATATTTGTGTGTGCTGTAAAGTGGTTAGAAAAAAATTAAATCGGAATCGGCTAAAATCGGTATCGGCAGGTCAAACTCAATGAAAAATCGGAAATCGGAATCGGCCTAGAAAATTGTAATCGGTGCATCTCTATAAAGAAACCTAGGGTTCATTCTGATTTCATGTTGTCTCAGACTTTATTGTGTTTTAGGTCCATTTAGCATCTAAAGGTAAGGTAAGCCACTTTAACATCCACTGTATGGTAATGCAATGCAAAAACATACAGTCTTCCCCCAAGGCTAAAAATGCATCAACACAATGGGATACCAAAAATATGCATGAATGTTCATGTTTTGATTTTAAAATCAGGAACAAAGCAACTATTAAACAAAGAAATCAACTCATAAGCTATTTGCTGATGCCCTAATTAAATGATGCCACTAGAGTATAGGACAGTCATTAGAATGACTCTTTCTGCTGTGTGAAACCTGGACTTGGACTTTTATTCATTTATTTATTTATTATTTTTTTATTTTGAGTTGTAGGACTCCCACAGACTCCAACTGAGCTCAGAGATTCACATAACAAGGTAATGCCTTTAAAAACTGCTGATGCCGAACATAAAACAGGACATGGAGAAAGTGAAAATAAATCCACACAATGAGACCCTCGCACACACATACACATAGGGAACGGCCAGAGAAAATCGTTTTTTAAGCTTTCTTATTATTTGTCCGTCTCTCACCGAATTATAACCTTGAAATGTGTCCAGTTACAGAAACAAGGATGTTTTAATGGCAAGCGGGGCCTTTGATGTAACAAATGATTTAATCAATAGAAATGATGAAAGAAGTAATGATGGAGATCTGTTTCAAATCTGCAAACGATGACGTCGCTAAGGAGATTTGGGAATGCGAACTCAAGCCAGCAATGAAAATTATGATTTAACAATGGTCTGTCACCGCCCTACGATTTAACATGCCATGCAAACAAGCTCAAACACAAATGATTTGTCAAAAACATTTTGACAGATTCTATTCTCTGGGCACTAAGGAAAGATAAAAGACCAGACATTTGAAAAATAATACATTGACAGCATTTTCCCCTGATTTATCTTTTTTTTTTTAATATATATAAAAATAAATAAATTAATAATAACAATAATAGGCATATGTTTTTTTGTTTTGTTTTTGAAAATGTAATGAAAATGTAAACATTTATGAATAATAAAATGCATTTAAAAATGAATATACATTTTATATAAATACATTTTAATTTAATAAAAATATTTCAATAAACAAATGTTAATAGTAAGATGATTTATTTCACTTTTTAAAATAATTTAATAAAATAAAATATTATATTTAATTATTCTATTATTCTAATATCTAATTATTAGATGTATGCCAGCTCGTCATTCATTTTAAAATAATGTAATAAAATAACATATATTTTTTCAATGATTCAATTATAATTATTAATACATTTATGCCTGTTCACTCTTGAAACAAATACTGTATATAATTGGACATACAGTCCAGCTTGTCAAATAATAAACCACAAGTATGAATACATAGTGTCTAAGCTTGTCATCCTGTGAGGTTTTATCCAATTCAGGAAAAAAGAGCCATGTGGCGGTACCTGATTCCAGCTTAATGCACAAAAACCACTTCCACACAAGTGACAGACCACATTACCCCCATCACTTCCATTAGCTTTGATTTCTGGATGTCTGTCGAGAGCAGTTCCACGTTTCCTCGAGCGAGCGCCTCAGAAAGAGCGAGTGTGTGAGGGAGAGATAGAGCTGGAAAAAAAGAGTCACTAAAAATGCAGGGAATCGGATAGGTCAGTGATTCTGAGTGCCATGTCAAGCCGTTTACTTTGGGGAATTTAATAATGGCTGTTTGGCCTCTATGGCTATTTGTTCTGCTATTACGAGCCACTAAAATGCTTATGAATCCAGAAAATGTGAGGTAAGAGAGTACTCTACATTTCGTACTGCTTAACCAGAGACTTAAATATGCATGAAGCTCCGCGGGGAATTCATACGGATAGGCCACACGCAAACACACACACACACACACACACACACACACACACACTACACCAACAAATATAAACACAGCACACATACAAACATATACTCTAGGGCTGGGTGGTATGACAGTATATGTGTGAAGTGGAAGTTGACATTTTGCAATCACTTGTACTGCTGTTAATGAGCAAGATCACAACTTGCTGCATTATTATTGAATGCATTGATGTGTGTCACAGTTGTGTATATGCTATGTTTTAACGTGGCTCATCCAATCAGAACTTAGATAAGTTTATAAAACAAGTTGTACTAATTTTGTTTTTAACTCAAATAATCATCATTAATATGGATGGTTCTTTTGATTTGAAAAGGAAAATTGCTGGATTATAAAAAAAAAGAAAAAAAAAAGTGATCATTTAATGTATAAACCCTTGAATTTCCAGCAAGAATTACAATCACTTGTCAAAACACACACATTATACATTCAAACACTTTTGCATATACAACCAAACAAGCACATTGAAATATACAGGGACTTGTGTGCACTGATTCAAAATCATATTGTCTTTCTGGAACACAAGCATCAAGGCGTTTAAAACACACACTTTTCTATTTCTATCTGGGCGCTGGAACCTTGCAGTCAGGTAGAGACAATAAAACAGCTTCAACCCAAAGCTGAAAGCTTCATAAGTCTTTAAAGTTTTGGAGAAAGTGTCACACCTCTGGTCCAGGGGGACGGCGAGCACGAAACACTGAGAACGCGGCAGATGCAACACCTCCCAAGCTGAAGGGTTTCAACAAAAACAGCAGGTAGAGTGCTGTCGACTGGCAGCAAGTGAAAATTCCCTCCCCGTTTCCTCTGAGAGAGCTACACGCCGCAATTACCCCCTCAGAGAAACAGTAAGAGAGCTAGAAAGCCAGACGCGGCAGGCGAGCACCAGAGATTTTAGATTTCTCTAATCTTTCTTGCTCTTGTAATGCTCTTTACAGTAATCGCTTGTTTAGTACATCTATTGATAGATGAAACGCTACAAACTCTGCATAGTCATCATAAATAACAACACACCAGCTTGCAGTGAGAGAGAGAGAATCGGTTCTTCTCTTGGTCTCTGCAGGTCTCGGCTCTGCGTACGAGCACGGCGGATGCTCACGCTTTGCCCTCAGGAGCCGGCCGGGTTTTTATGTACGATTCTTAGAGCATTCGACATGGGAATTTTTGGAGTAAACCTATTTCGGTCCAAGCCAACATTATCAGTTACAGGATTTTTTCCCCCCTGATTTTCCACTCAATGGAGTGTGTTTTCTACTCAATGAATCAAGGCAGAGAAAACAGAAAGAGAGCCGGAGAAAGAAAGAGAGGAAATAGCCGCTGTTTATTAGATACACAGATCAAGATCTTCAGGGAGGAAGGTTTTTTTTTTTTTTTTTTTTTTTCCTACCGTGGCTCAAAAAAAGCATTCAAGCAAATATGCATGACTGAATGCAATTACATTAGTCAAAAAAATATATTTTCAAGAAAGATTATATATATATTATTTCAAATATTCACAATGCATTACATTAAGCAACGTCATGAATATTACAATGATTTTGATCATTTTTTGCCACAATGATCACAGAAGTTTCCATGTAGCACTTTTCCTATAATAAATGCTTCAGTAAAAATATAGTAAAAATACATTAATGTATATGGAGGTATATTTTGCTGTTAAAGACAATGCATAATGTGATGCAAAATCATGCCTTACTTGTTTAGACTAGTAGTTTTTTTATTTTTTTACTGTATTGTACTGCTTGCATTACTATTTTGAGTGGAGTTGGCATTACATTTTTATTTTTTTTAAAACTATATAGACTTTTAAAAAGTTTGTAAGCAGCAGATATACTGTTCAAAAGGATTTTTTTATAGGTTAATTGACGTCATACATTCAACTAAAAATCATCGAAACACTAGATTATTAAAAGTCACTGAGCAAAAATGATAAAGAAAAGTAAAGTTAGGTTGTTTGCAGATGCCATTTGCTTTGATAGTTTGTTATCTAATGCAATAAAATTCAGGACTAAGGGTCCAAATATTTTTCTAGTTGAGTCTAACTATGTGAGAATTAATACTGTTTAAATAATTTAGCATGTGCTTCTGTTCGTCAGGGCTTAAGGGATATCGAACACGCTTAAATCAGGCCTTTGTTTCTGCTTTTTGTTTAAGTGAGAGGTGACACATTGATACAGTGGGTGACAATCCATCTCTCTCTCCGTCTCTCGCTCTCTTTGTGTCCTCCAGCACGAAATTAAAAGCTCTAATTCACAGTGACACCAAAGGCAGATCAGGTCTAATCTGGTGCTTTAAAACCTAACAACCCTCAAAACTTTATAAATTTTGCATTAGGGGATGTTCAACCCTGTCCAGTTCAATCTCACTCACTCTCTTTCTCTTCAGAGCCGGATGGCATTGTTGTTGTTAAGTGCTGTTTCGGTGACAGCCGGCACACATCAGTCAGAAATGACTAGCGAGCTGGATCCAAGGGCCTGGATGGTGATCAGGTCACTGCAGTGGGACCTTTTCTCCTGTCCCCTGAGATGACCTGGCCGCTGACTCCAACAGATAACAGCCAAGTTCAGTCACTTGAAGTAATCCTTTAGTGACTAAAATGACTGGAATGACAAAATAGGAGAACGTGATTTACACTTTCCGACATCAATAAAAGCAGATATCGAGGGTGTAGGGACAGAAGTGGAAAAAGGCTTGGAAAGTGCCTCACTGTTGAAGGAGAGACAGAAGAACACCGGATGGAAAGGCAGAGAGCGTGAAAACTGCACTTTTCATTGTGTTGGAAAGAGCGGAATCTAACAACCTCTCTAACAGGATTTGGTCACCTGATATCGGCGACTCCGTTAATTAATTTAACATTTCCAGAAGCAACCAGGGACCCATAATGGAGCTACTGTTTAAACTGTAGCCTATACTACTTGCAATATCAATAGCAAATTTTGACCTGCAATAACATTTTTTTTATATCTTGAAGTTAATAAAAAAATTTTTTTTGAATATATCAGTGTCTATGCAAATGTAAAAAATAAATAATGATAAAATTCTCCTCATATATATATATAATTATAATATTTTAATAAAGTAAATAAAGTTATTATTTTATTATTATTTTATACATATCTATCTATCTATCTATCTATCTATATCTATCTATATATATATATATATATATATATAAAAACGTGTGTTTAGTCACATTGAAGTTAAATTGAATTTCGCAGAGGAAAGCTCCTCTATTTTTTTTGTTTTGTTTGCCAGATCTAAGTGCAATGCTGTTAGTGATGTGTAGGTGTATTTATGCATCTTGGCAAATGAGTACCATATGATAAACGTGCATACTACGCAGTGACAAAAAGTAGATGTCTGCCAATGTCATGACTCACGATGAAACACATCACTTGCATTCCCATGCATTCAGAACAATTATGAAACGGTGAGTGATTCTGAGACAATGACACTGTGCATGAAACATCTGGTCCAGGCGTGACCAGATCATAACAAACAGGAAACAGACGGCTGCAGTTGTCTGTATAGCAGAGGTTGGGGTTAGTTGTCACACATTTTACTCCAGTGAATAATGCATATTTCTCAGGGTGGGTTTAATTCTGAAGGTCATTTATTATAGATTTTTTATTTTACTATAGACACAAACCTTAAATCCTTCATTACTGCTCAGAAAGAGAAAAAAAAGATACCGTTAATTTAATGCAATCTTGAATGAGATATTGTGTAGTCCTGAAGAAAGAACTTTCTTTCTGTCTTCATGTTATTTACTTATTAATCACTGTCTGAGTAATCATGTTAAACACGCATACAGGAAATAAAACCTCATATGGTGGTAGAAGAAAACGTTGTTTATCCTGAGAAAGAATGAATTTTCATAATGTGCATCGAATGACACTTATCACTTGCATTGTAAGAACCTGGTGCAACAATTTAACTGAAAGCCTGAAATTACTTTCACCATAAAAGACTGAAATACACAGTCCTTAAACTGAATTATAGGTTCATTTCAAACGGCCTCCCTGGAGTATCAGACAGTGGCAAAAATTACTAGCCATAATTCGAAAATATTTAGATGCTTTAAATGAATTGTTTTTTATGCATGACCGGCAGCGAAAGAAAAATTGTACTTCCTTACACAGTATGTTCATTTAAGTGAAAATATTGAGGTCAAAATCTCTGCAGACTGCAGTTTGCAGAGCAAGATGAAACAGCGGTCCCCTGACAATAAAAGGTGGAAACTATGATAAATAAAATATTATGGAGATGGCTCTCTAATATTGCATTGTCACAATCAATTTCCTATTACCCTTCTCAATTTTGATATGGAGTGTATTATTTGCTGCTGAAATTCACTTTATAAAGCCAGAGACTCCAGTTTACATATAAACTGCTCCTGTTCTTTCTCAGGGCCCTGAGAATGAAAAGCCCATGGCTATGAGGAATGAATTGCGCATTTGAGATGCAATTAGGTTAGCATGTATACGGCAAAGCGCAATCCTTCTCTCCGCCGCTCTTTCTGCCTTTGCAGCGCTTGTCACGGGAAGTGAACTACAGCCGGAACCAAATTGAATCAAATCAGCTAGCGGCCTCCCGATTAAACGAACCAAACCCAACAAAATGATTGTCATATTTTTCCAGGCCGGCGCACGGATCTAAAAAGAGATCATTTTTAATAACGGCAAATCGTGGGGTGCGTATTAGTATGTTAAACAGCGAAACGTGTTGGCATTGAGATGAACTGTTTCCACTTACAAGACGTGACATGCTGTAAACTCTTAGCGGGTTTCTCTCGCACTCTTCCCTCTCTGAATGACATCATTAGCGTGAGGAGAGAGACCCTGTTAGGACGAAACACTGACAGGAAGTGTGCGCACACCGATGTGACGGCAGTTAATTACTCTGTTGGCACCTCTTTCTCGGAGCGAAAAATGAGGGAAATGGGGGTCACGTTTTTCACAAACGGAGAAGAGCGGTGTTTAATGACGTGACACCTGGTTTAATGTAGTATGCAAGAAGGTGACAGAGAGAAAGACGGAGAGAGAGTCAGAGGTAAAAAGAGGCTGCCGATGGATTCAGAAATGTACAGCACGTGCAAATGAAGTCGCAGAAAAGGCTGGAAAAGTGGGTGTCGTGGAGAAACTGGGGAACAGCACCGACGCAGGGAAGGTGCGAAAAAGAATAGGATACG